>NW_027094456.1:0-94679 GCF_029207755.1 Chamaea fasciata
GCTGGGCGGGGTTAGGAGGGGCGGGGTGGCCACGCCCACCGAGCCCTATATGGCCTGTGACTGGCCCCGCCCCTAATTATCATAAATCACCATATGTTAAGGACCTGTGCCCGGCCCCAGCCCCTAATTACCATAATCGGGCGTGTCCAATTGTTACGCCCTAAACTGACCATATAGGGGAGTCGCTCTGCTGGCCACGCCCCTTGAGTGACGCGGAGGGCTTTTTTCTCCAAACCCCCGCCCCAAAACCCCCCATGAGCACCCCAGCCACGCCCCCTCCCCAGCCACGCCCCTCCGCACACACAAGCCACGCCCCTCTCGGGGGTCCCTACATTTATTTTGTTTTTTTGGGGGGGGCGGGGGGCGGGGCGGGTCCGGGGGGGACAAATCGGGGCAGGAATAACTTAAAAATGTGGGGGCGGAGTCTCAGGGGGCGGGGCCCGGGGGGCGGGGCCGTATTTACAGACTGTACACGGAAGGGGGGGGGGGGGCGGGGGGTCCCCAAAATCTTGGCACCGATGTCGCGGACCCCCGATGTCCCCAGCGGAGCGGGGCGGGCCGGGGGGGGTCCCAGCTCCGCTGGTCCCGATTTGAGGGGGGGTCCCGGGATCCTGGGGGGGCCGGGGGATCCCGGTGTCACCGAAGCCCCCGGGGGGGTCCCAGTGCTGCTGCGGGTGTTGAGAGGGGACCCCCAGGGCAGGTTTTGGGGGTCCCGGGGGGGTCCCAGTCTCGTTTTGGGGGTCCCGGTCTGGTCCCGGGGGTCCCGGGGGGGTCCCAGTGCAATTCTGGAGGTCCCGGGGGGGTCCCAGTCTCGTTTTGGGGGGTCCCGGGAACCGCGGCCGTGGTGGTCCCGATCCAGTCCCGGTGGTCCGGATCCGGTCCTGGGGGGTCCCGGGGGGGTCCCAATTCGGTCCTGGGGGGTCCCGGGGGGGTCCCGATCCGGTCCTGGGGGGTCCTAGGCCCGGGGGGGGTTCCCGGGGCAGTGGGGGGGGGTCGTTGCAGCCCCCCCGTCACAGCCCCCCCCCCTCGGAGCAGCCGGGGGGCGGCTTCCGCTTGATCCCCAGGTAGATGGCAACTGTGGGGAGGGGCACAGGTGGGGCTGGGGTCACACAGGTGGGGCTGGGGTCACACAGGTGGGGCTGGGGTCACCCCGGGGGGAGCTGGGGTCACCCCAGGTGAGGGGAGGGGAGGGGGCGGGACCCACCTTGTGAGCGCAGGTCCCCCGATTCCCGCAGGTTCGTCTGCGACCCTGGGGGGGGACAGGTGAGGGGCGGGGTTAGGGGGGAATCCCACCCAAAAATCCCAAAAATCCCCAAAAATCCCCAAAATCCCAAAAAATCAAAGTAAAATCCCCTGGTGGCACTGAGACAGGTGTCCCAGGTGTCCCAGGTGTCCCAGGTGGTGACACAGGTGACATTCCAGGTGTCCCAGGTGTCCCAGGTGACACAGGTGACATCCCAGGTGTGCCAGGTGGTGACACAGGTGACATCCCAGGTGTCCCAGGTGACACAGGTGACATCCCAGGTGTGCCAGGTGGTGGCCCAGGTGACGTCCCAGGTGTCACTTACGGATCTTGGTGGCGCCGGGCCCGGGCGTGGCCGAGACGCAGCGATTGGAGCTCTGGCGCCGGGAGGGGTCCAGGGACACCCTGGACAGGTGAGGGGACAGGTGAGGCTGAACCCGCCCCAGGTAACACCGAACCCCGTCCAGGTGAGGATGAGGAGGCCCCGCAGGTGACAGTGACGCCCCAGGTGGGGCTGAACCCCCCCAGGGGATGCCGAGGACCGCCCAGGTGCGCTCACCTGCGGGTCAGCTTGGAGGTGATCTTGCTGAGCAGCGTGGCCGTGGGGCGGGGCCGGGGGGAGGCGGCGGCGGGGGCGGGCGGGGGCGAGGAAGGGGGCGGGGCTCCGGCGGCCACGCCCCCCCGGCGCTCGCGGCCTCCCCCGGCCCCGCCCCCGCCCCCCCCGCCGTGGAAGGTGCTGCGGGCGGAGCAGCCCCGGGCCAGGTGAGCCAGGTGAGCCCCGCCCAGAGAGTGGCTGGAGGGGGACGGCGGCGGGCGGGACGACAGGCTGGGGGGGACAGGCAGGTGACAGGTGAGACACCCAGGTGACACCCACAGGTGACCCCACATTCACACAGGTAACACACACAGGTGACACCTGCACGCACAGGTGAGCCTCAGGTGACAGCCACGCCCGCACATGACACCCACAGGTGTCCCCGCATTCACACAGGTGACACCCACAGGTGATCCCTCCCCACAGCGCCGGGCTGGGGACAGGCGGCACAGGTGACACGGGGACAGGTGTTAGGTGGGGCCCAGGTGGATTTTGGGGTGGATTTGGGCGGGGTTTGGGGCGGTTCTGCCTCACCTGTCCTTGCCGTTGGGCAGCAGCAGGTGCCGCTCCCCGCCCGGGCGCTCGGAGCACACGTAGGTGTTCCTGCGGCCCATCACGCTGGGGGGCACGTGGGGCTGGGGGGGCACAGCCCTGGCGTCACCCCCGCCACCCAGGTGTCCCCGCAAGTACCCCAGGTACCCCCCATGTCCCCCCCAGGTGTCCCCATGTCCCCCCAGCTTCCCCCATGCCCCCCAGGTGCCCAGGTGTGTCCCCAGGTGTCCCCCCAGGTGTGTCCCAGGTGTGTTCCCAGGTGTCCCCCCAGGTGTGCCCCAGGTGTGTCCCAGGTGTCCCTCCAGGTGTCCCCCCAGGTGTGTCCCAGGTGTGTCCCAGGTTTGTCCCCAGGTGTCCTCCCAGGTATGTCCCAGGTGTGTCCCAGGTGTGTCCCAGGTGTGTCCCCAGGTGTGTCCCAGGTGTCCTCCCAGGTATGTCCCAGGTGTGTCCCAGGTGTGTCCCAGGTGCCCCCCAGGTGTGTCCCAGGTGTGTCCCAGGTGTCCCCCCAGGTATGTCCCAGGTGTGTCCCAGGTGCCCCCCAGGTGTGTCCCAGGTGTGTCCCAGGTGTCCCCCCAGGCTGTCCCAGGTGTGTCCCAGGTGTCCCCCCAGGTGTGTCCCAGGTGTCCTCCCAGGTATGTCCCAGGTGTGTCCCAGGTGCCCCCCAGGTGTGTCCCAGGTGTGTCCCAGGTGTGTCCCCAGGTGTGTCCCCAGGTGTGTCCCAGGTGTCCTCCCAGGCTGTCCCAGGTGTGTCCCAGGTGTCCCCCCAGGTGTGTCCCAGGTGTGTCCCAGGTACCCACCGCATTGTCCGGGTGCCTCTCGGGGATCTCGGCCTTGTTGGGGTTGTGGGCGGAGCTGACCAGGGGGCTCGACGGGGGGGCGGGGCCTGGGCCTCGCACCGTCCCCCCTGCACCGCCCCCACTGCCCCTGCGGGGAGGGGCCCCGGCCACGCCCCCGGCCACGCCCCCCGGCCCCTCCCGCAGCTCCGCGGCGCCGGCGCTGGTTGGGCTGCGCTTGGGGGGGGGCGGGGGCGGGGGCGGGGCCACCTGCGGGGACAGGAGGGGACACCTGTGACACCTGGGGGGGACGCGGGGGGGGGGGGGCTGGACCCCCCCAGTCTGCTCCCCACGGCCTGGGGTCACTCAGGTCACTGTGTCACAATGTCCCCAATGTCCCCCCGACGTCCCTGACCTCTGCAATGTCCCCCAGTGTCCCCAGCGTCCCCAATGTCCCCAGTGTCACTCACAGAAGTCGCTGTGTCTCTGATGTCCCCCCAACGTCCCCCCAATGTCCCCCCCAATGTCCCCAGTGTCCCCCACAGAAGTCGCTGTGTCTCCGATGTCCCCCCAATGTCCCCAATGTCCCCGATGTCCCCAGAGTCCCCAGTGTCACTCACAGAAGTCGCTGTGGCGCCGCTGCCGGTGGTGGCCCCCCCCGCGCTGTCCCTTCCCGTGTGTCCCCGACGTCCCCGACTTGGTGGCACCGTTGGGAGCCTCGGCCGGGCCCCGCAGGCGTGACAGGGACAGGGCACTGCCACCCTCGGGCTGTCACCGGGTCACAGTGTCACCGGGGTCACAGCGTCACTGCCACCCACCCCAGGGACAGGGACAGGGCACTGCCACCCTCGGGCTGTCACCGGGGCCACAGTGTCATCAATGTCCCCAATCCCCCCAACCCCCTCAATCCCTTCAATGTCCCCAGTGTCCCCAATCCCCTGGATGTCCCCGATGTCCCCAATCCCCCCAGTGTCCCCAATCCCCTGGATGTCCCCGGTGTCCCCGGTGTCACCCACCTCTCCCCTCCGTCCCAGCAGCAGGTAGGTGGCCGTGTCCCCAGTGTCCCCAATCCCCTGGATGTCCCCGATGTCCCCAATCCCCTGGATGTCCCCAATCCCCTGGATGTCCCCGGTGTCCCCGGTGTCACCCACCTCTCCCCTCCGTCCCAGCAGCAGGTAGGTGGCCGTGTCCCCAGTGTCCCCAATCCCCTGGATGTCCCCGATGTCCCCAATCCCCTGGATGTCCCCGGTGTCCCCGGTGTCACCCACCTCTCCCCTCCGTCCCAGCAGCAGGTAGGTGGCCGTGTCCCCAGTGTCCCCAATCCCCTGGATGTCCCCAATCCCCTGGATGTCCCCAGTGTCCCCGGTGTCACCCACCTCTCCCCTCCGTCCCAGCAGCAGGTAGGTGGCCGTCACCTCGTTGTACTTGTGCGTGCTCAGCGCCTCCTTGATCTCGTCCCTGGTGTACCCCATGCCCACCATCACCTCTGCGGGGACACAGGGCGGTGTCACCGCGCTGCCAGCGCCCCGGGCTGTCCCCCAGGGTCCCCAGCGCGTCCCAGGGGCCGTCACCGATGCGCTTGGTGTCCCCAAAGTCCTCCTGGGGCTCCGTGTAGGGCGTCAGCTCGTCCCCCTCGTAGCCGATGTTGATCCACTTGTCCTTCATGATTTGCTGGGAAGGGGACAGGGGACGTCAGGGGACGTCGGGGGACGTCGGGGGACAACAGGGGACATCAGGGGGACATCGGGGGGACAGGGGGACATCGGGGGATGTCAGGGGATGTCAGGGGACGTCAGGGGACGTCAGGGGACAACAGAGGACATCAGGGGGACAACAGGGGACATCAGGGGGACAGGGGGACATCGGGGGACGTCAAGGGACATCAGGGGATGTCAGGGGATGTCGGGGGACATCAGGGGGACAGGGGGACATCAGGGGATGTCAGGGGAGGTCAGGGGACAACAGGGGACGTCAGGGGACATCAGGGACATGGAGACCGCCCCAAAACCCCTCAAAACCACCCCAAGACCCCCCCAAACCACCCCAAGACCCCCAAAACTGCCCCAAGACCCCCCTGAAACCCCCCCCACGACCCCCTGTGACCCCCCAGGACCCCCCACGCTCCATGAGCCCCCCACGACCCCCTGTGACCCCCCAGGACCCCCCAAACCTCGAGGGTGCAGCGCTTGGCGGGGTTGAGCACCAGGAAGCGCCGCAGGATGTTCTCGCAGTCCGTGGACATGTAGAAGGGCACCCGGTACTTGCCCCGCAGGACGCGCTCCCGCAGCTCCTGAGGGGACACCGGGGGACACCGCGGTCACACGGGGTCACCCGGGGTCATCTGTGGTCACCTGGGGTCACCCGGGTCATCCAGGGCCACCCAGGGCCACCTGGGGTTATCTGTGGTCACCTGGGTCATTCAGGGTCACCTGGGTCATTCAGGGTCACCCAGAGTTATCTGTGGTCACCTGGGGTCACCTGGGTCACTCAGGGTCACCCAGGTCATTCAGGGTCACTCAGGGCCACCCGGGTCACTCAGGGTTCCCCAGGGTCACCCAGGGTTATCTGCGGTCACCTGGGGTCACTTGGGTCACGGACATTTGGGGTGGTGGCACAGAGGGGACAGAGCGGACCCATAGGGAAGGGGACACAGGTGCGGCCCTGAGGCTGCTGGAGGGGCCTGAGGGGGTCACGGGGTGACAGCAGGTGACAGCAGCAGCGGTCACCTTGAGGTTGTGCCCGTCGAAGGGCAGCGAGCCGCTGACCAGCGTGTAGAGGATGACCCCCAGGCTCCAGATGTCCACCTCGGGCCCGTCGTACTTCTTGCCCTGGAAGAGCTCGGGGGCGGCGTAGGGCGGCGAGCCGCAGAACGTGTCCAGCTTGGAGCCCCGAGAGAACTCGTTGCTGAAGCCGAAATCGGCGATCTTGATGTTGGCGTCGGCGTCCAGGAGGAGGTTCTCGGCCTGGGGACACGGGGACATCAGTGGGGACACAGGGACAGCGGTGGGGACAATGGGACGTCAGTGGGGACATGGGGACACTGGGGCAGGGAAACCGGGACAGGGACAGGGACATTGGGACGGGATCTTGATGTTGGTGTCAGCGTCCAGGAGGAGGTTCCCGGCCTGGGGACAGCGATGGGGACATGGGGACAGTGGAGGGGACACAGGGACATCAGTGGGGACACGGGGACAGCAGTGGGGACATGGGGACACTGGGGCAGGGACACCAGGACAGGGACAGGGACATTGGGACGGGATCTTGATGCTGGTGTCAGCGTCCAGGAGGAGGTTCCCGGCCTGGGGACAGCGATGGGGACATGGGGACAGTGGAGGGGACACAGGGACATCAGTGGGGACACGGGGACAGCAGTGGGGACATGGGGACACTGGGGCAGGGACACCAGGACAGGGACAGGGACACTGGGACGGGATCTTGATGGTGGCGTCGGCGTCCAGGAGGAAGTTCTCGGCCTGGGGACAGGGACACGGGGACAGGGAGACGAGGACAGGGACACCGGGACGTCTCCCCAGGTGGTGGCACGCCCCCGTGTCCCCGCCGTGTCCCACCTTGAGGTCCCTGTGCACGATGTTCTTCTGGTGGCAGTAATGCACGGCTGAGACGATCTGGGGACAGCGGGTGGCACTGTCACCGCGGGTCCCCAGAGCCCCCCAGGGTGTCCCCAAACCCCCCCAGGGTGTCCCCAAAAACCCCCGGGTGTCCCCAAACCCGCCAGGGTGTCCCCAGGCCACCCCGAGGTCCCCACGCTGTCCCCACCTGTCTGAACTTGGCCCGCGCCTCCTTCTCCTTCATCCTCCCGTGGGACACCAGGTAATCAAACACCTCACCTGGACGGGGGGGACACACCTGGGGTCACCCAAAACCAGCACTTGGGGGGGGTCTCGGTGTCCCCTGGGGGTCCTGGGGGGGGTGTCTCAGTGTCCCCAGGTGTCCCCAGGTGTGTCCCAGGTGTGTCCCCAGGTGTGTCCCAGGTGTGTCCCCAGGTGTGTCCCAGGTGTGTCCCAGGTGTCCCCAGGTGTGTCCCAGGTGTGTCCCCAGGTGTGTCCCAGGTGTCCCCAGGTGTGTCCCAGGTGTGTCCCCGGTGTCCCCAGGTGTGTCCCCAGGTGTGTCCCAGGTGTCCCCAGGTGTGTCCCAGGCTGTCCCAGGTGTGTCCCAGGTGTCCCAGGTGTCCCCAGGTGTGTCCCAGGCTGTCCCAGGTGTGTCCCAGGTGTGTCCCCAGGTGTGTCCCAGGTGTCCCCAGGTGTGTCCCAGGTGTGTCCCAGGCTGTCCCAGGTGTGTCCCAGGTGTGTCCCAGGTGTGTCCCAGGTGTGTCCCAGGCTGTCCCAGGTGTGTCCCAGGTGTGTCCCCAGGTGTGTCCCAGGTGTCCCCAGGTGTGTTCCAGGTGTCCCCAGGTGTGTCCCAGGTGTGTCCCAGGTGTCCCCAGGTGTGTCCCAGGTGTGTCCCAGGCTGTCCCAGGTGTGTCCCAGGTGTGTCCCAGGTGTCCCAGGTGTGTCCCAGCCCCACCTGCGCTGGCATACTCCATCACCAGGTAAAGCGTTTTCTCCGTCTCGATCACCTCAAACAGCTTCACTGGGGGGGGAAGGGACACACAGGGGGGTCAGCGGGGACCCCTCCCCTCACCTGGGACCCTCCCCCACCTCTGGGGACCCCTCCCCTCACCTGGGACCCTCCCCCACCTCTGGGGACCCCTCCCCTCACCTGTGACCCTCCCTCACCTCTGGGGACCCCTCCCCTCACTGGGACCCTCCCTCACCTCTGGGGACCCCTCCCCTCACTGGGACCCTCCCCCACCTCTCTGGACCCCTCCCCAGCCCTAGGACCCTTCCCCACCTTTCTGACCCTCCCTAACCCCCCCGACCCACCCTGGGGACCCCTCCCCTCCCCGGGTCCCCTCCCCAGGACCCCTCCCCTCCCCGGGACCCTCCCTCACCTCCGACCCTCCCCGGGCCCCCTCCCCACCGGCCCCCCTCACCGATGTTGGGGTGGTTCAGCCCCTTCATGATCCGAACTTCCCGAAACAGCTGGGGGGGGCAAAGGTCAGCGGGACCCCTCCCCAAAATGGGGGAGACCCCCGGGACCCCTCCCCAAACTGGGGGAGACCCCCGGGACCCCTCCCCAAACTGGGGGAGATCCCCGGGACCCCTCCCCAAAATAGGGGAACCTCCCAATCCCCCCCCTGGACCCCTCCCCAAACCGGGGGAGACCCCCGGGACCCCCCGGGACCCCTCCCCACCTTCTGCAGGCTGGTGGGGTTCAGCTGGGTCTTGTCGATGATTTTGATGGCGACCTAAAGTGGGGAGGGGGCTCAGGGGGGCACCCAGAGATCCCCCCGGGACGCCCAAATCCCCCCGGGACCCCCAAATCCACCTGAGACCCCTCCCCTGACCCCCAAAGCCCCTCCCACTGCCCCAAATCCCCCCCGAGCCCCCTCCCATTGCCCCCTAACTGCCCCCAGACCCCTCCCCAGCCCCCGGAGCCCCCTCCCGCTGCCCCAATTCACCCCTGAGCCCCCCAAATCCCCCCTAAACCCCCTCCCCATCCCCCCAAATCCCCCCTAAAACCCCTCCCCATCCCCCCAAATCCCCCCACGCCCCCCCCAGCCCCCCAAATCCCCCCAAATCCCCCCTAACCCCCCTCCCCAGCCCTGCAAATCCCCCCACGCCCCCTCCCCAGTCCCCCAAATCCCCCCACGCCCCCTCCCCAGCCCCCCAAATCCCCCCAAATGCCCCCTAACCCCCCTCCCCAGCCCCCCAAAGCCCCCCAAAGCCCCCCGCGCCCCCTGCCCGCCCACCTCTCGGCCGGTGAGCACGTGCCGGGCCAGTTTGACCTTGGCGAAGTTGCCCTTGCCGATGGTGCGCAGCAGGCGGTAGTTGCCCACGTGCGGCGGCTCCTCGGCCCCCAGCGAGTTCCTGCCCCGGGGGGCTCCGGGCCCGCGCCCCCCCGGCCACCCCCCGCCCTTCTCGGGGCGGCCGCCGGCCCCCGGGCCCGCCAGCTGGGGGAGACCCCGACCACAATTAATGGAGAGACCCCAACCCAAATTACCACAGAGACCCCAACCCAAACCCCCCCGGGCCCGCCAGCTGGGGGAGACCCCGACCACAATTACCACAGGGAGACCCCGACCCAAATTAACACAGAGACCCCAACCCAAAACCCCCCAGGCCCGCCAGCTGGGGGAGACCCTGACCCAAATTAACGGAGAGACCCCAACCCAAATTAACACAGGGAAACCCCAACCTGAAATAACAGGGAGACCCCGACCACAGTTAACAGAAAAACCCCGACCCCAATTAACAGGAAGACCCCAACCCAAAACCCCCGGGCCCCCCAGCTGGGGGGGGAAATAACAGTGAGACCCCTCCCCAAATTAACACAGTGAGACTCCCTCCAAATTGACAAGGGGAGACCCCAACCCGAATTGCGGGGTCAACCCTGGGACCCCTCACCGAAGTACCCTGAGACCCCAACCCAAAATAATGCAGGGAGACCCCCCCAAAAAAACACCACAGTGAGACCCCTCCCCAAACTGACACAGTGAGACCCCCCCTCCACAAATTGACAGGGGGAGACCCCAACCCGAAATAACGGAGACCCCTCCCTAAGATAACAGGGTGAGACCCCCTCCCCGAATTACGGGGTCACCCCTGAGACCCCTCCCCGAATTGCTGCAGGGGGGAACCCCCTAAAAACCCCTGGGCAGGGAGCGGGACCCCTCCCCAAAATAACCTCCGGAGGGGGTGAGACCCCCACCCCAACTACAGCAGGGCTGAGACCCCCTGATACCCCCTGAGACCCCCCG
This sequence comes from Chamaea fasciata, assembly GCF_029207755.1. Classification (NCBI taxonomy): domain Eukaryota; kingdom Metazoa; phylum Chordata; class Aves; order Passeriformes; family Sylviidae; genus Chamaea; species Chamaea fasciata. The sequence continues at coordinate 9,984 of NW_027094456.1, forward strand.
AGACCCCCCAAACCCCCTGAGCGAGACCCCGGGACCGCCCCCACTCCACTGCGACCCCTCCCCAAATTACTCCAAACCCCGAGACGCCCTTCCCCCCCAAACCACCGCGGCAGAGACCCCCGGGACGCCCCCAGCCCCACCCCCGATGCCCCCCGAGCCCCCCCCGGCTACGCCCCCCGTCGCTTTACCGGGACCCCCGGGCCCTCCCCGGTTCCCGGCTCCCCCCGGGCCCTCCCCGGTTCCCGGTGCCCGCCGGTGCCCCCCGACCCCCCGGACCCCCCCCCGCCCCACCCCCGGTGCTCCCGGTGCCCCCCGAGCCCCCCCCGCTCTCCCCCCCCGCCGCTTTACCGGGACCCCCGGGCCCTCCCCGGTCCCCGGTGCCCCCCGGGCCCTCCCCGGTCCCCGGCGCCCTCCGGTGCCCCCCGGCCCCTCCCCGTTTCCCGGTCCCCGGTGCCCCCCGGGCCCTCCCCGGTCCCCGGTGCCCCCCGGCCCCTCCCCGGTTCCCGGTACCCCCGGGCCCTCCTCGGTCCCCGGTGCCCCCCGGCCCCTCCCCGGTTCCCGGCGCCCCCCGGTGCCTCCCGGCCTCTCCCCGGTCCCCGGTGCCCCCCGGCCCCTCCCCGGTTCCCGGTACCCCCCGGGCCCTCCTCGGTCCCCGGTGCCCCCCGGGCCCTCCCCGGTCCCCGGTGCCCCCCGGCGCCCCCCGGGCCCTCACCGTGTCCGCGTTCCGCTCGTTCCCCGCCGCCAGGGCGGAGCGCGAGCTCATGGTCCCGGCGCGGGGGGGGCTCCGGGGGGCGCCGGGAGGGGCGGGCCCGCGCTCGGGGCCGCCCGGTCCCGGCGGAAGGGGCGGGGGGGGGTCCCGTTACCGGGGGGGGCGGAGGGGCCGGGCCGTGGCCGCCATGGCGCCGGAACCGGAACCGGGGCGCGCCGGGGGCGGGGCTGGCCCCGGTAAGCAGAGCGGGCGGGGCGGGGCTGGACACGCCCACGGCGGGGAGAGGACCAATGGGAACGCGCCGCCCGGGCATGGAGACAGCTGGGCGCGCCCCCGGAGGGGGCGTGGTGGAGCGCGGGGAGCGCGCGGCGATTGGCTGAGCGCTCGGCCAATGGGAGGAGGGAGCGCGGTTTAACCTGTGCGTGACCGGGGAGGAGTCGCGTGGGGCGCGCGGGGATCACGTGGAGGGGGACGTGTCCCCTCCGTGTCACACCGGGGGTCCCTGGTGTCCCCTCCCTGTCACACCTGGGGCCCCTTGTGTCCCCTCCCTGTCACACCGTGGGTGTCCAGTGTCACCTGTGTCCCCTCCGTGTCACACCGGGGGTGTCCAGTGTCACCCCCCGTCCCCTCCGTCACCTGCGGGGCCGCCGGTGTCACCCATGTCCCCTCCCCGTCACCCCTGAGGTCCCCGGTTTCGCTGCCTCCCGTCCCCGCGCCATCCCCCGGTGTCCCTGCGGTCCCCTCCCTGTGTCCCCCTGTGCCATCGGGGCCGCGTCCCTGTCCCCCGCGGGGTCCCTGTGTCACCCCTGTGTCCCCCGGTGCCACCGCGGTCCCCTCCCGGCGCTGTCGTGTCGCCTGTGCCACTCCCGGTGTCCCACCCCGGTGTCCCCAGAGTCCCCAGTGCCACCAGGGTCCCCTCCCGGTGTCCCCGCTGTCCCCAGGGTGCCATCCCGCTGTCCCCAGGATGCCATGCCGGTGTCCCCCAAGTGCCACCGCGGTGTCCCCCGCCCCCGCCGCGGTGTCCCCCGCCCCCGCCGCGGTGTCCCCGCTGTCCCCCGCCCCGTGCCGGTGTCCGGGCGGAACCGGGGCTGACCCTGCCCGGCCGGGGAGGCCCCACCGGGGCGGCGCTTCCTCAGGAAACCCCCGGCCACGCCACCGCTGTCCCCGCCGTGTCCCCGCCAGTGTCGCCGCGGCCACCGCCGGCGCCGCCACTGTCACCGCCAGTGCCGCCAGTGCCACCGCAGCCGCCGCCAGCGCCGCCGGTGCCACCACTGTCACCGCCAGTGCCACCGCAGCCGCCGCCGTTGCCGCCAGTGCCACCGACAGTGCCACCGCGAACAGCGCCGGTGCCACCACTGTCACCGTCAGTGCCACCGCAGCCGTCGCAAGTGCCGCCGGTGCCACCGCCAGTGCCACCGCGAACAGCGCCAGTGCCACCGGAGCCACCACCGTCGCCAGCGCCACCAGAGCCACCGGGGTCACCCGAGCCACCGGTGCCATCAGAGCCGCCAGTGCCACCAGAGCCACCCGAGCCACCAGAGCCAGCGCCAGCCCCGGGGGGCTCCGTTCTCGCTCGTCCCGCGGGTGACATCCCCGCTGTCCCCTCGGTGTGTCCCCTCTGTGGGTGATATCCCCGCTGTCCCCTCTCCCCGCGGGTGACATCCCCGCTGTCCCCTCGGTGTGTCCCCTCTGTGGGTGACATCCCCGCTGTCCCCTCGGTGTCCCCCCCCGCCCGGCCATGCCGCTGCTCCGGAGACCCCCGGGCGGGACACCGGGGGACGGGGACCCCTTCGCCACCAACCCCGAGAGCCGCCGGCGACGCCGCGCCACCCTGGGCGGGCTGGTGGGGCTGGGGGGGACACCTGGGACAGCTCGGGGGACACCTGGGACAGCTCGGGGGACCCTTCGGCCGCGGCCGCCGCCCCCGGGACCCCGCGGGACCCCGCGGCCGCCGCCGCTCCGAGGACTCGGGGGTCGCCCGGAGAGCCCCGGAGGAGGCGGGCGGGGGCAAGCGGGGGTCGCTGCTGCGCCTGGCCCTGGGGACGTGGGGACAGCGCGGGACGGAGAAGGTGTCGCCGGTGGAGGGACAGGCCGGGGACGGCGCGGACGGAGCGGGACAGCGGCCGGAGAGCGGCGGGAGGGACAAGGACGGCGACAGAGACAGGGAGCCGCTGTCGGGTGAGTGGGGACACGGGGGGACAGCGGGGGGACACCGGGGGGCTTGGGGACAGCGGGGGGACACCGGGGGGCTTGGGGACAGGGGATGGGGACAGGGGAATGTGGGGACAGAGGCCGCAGAGACACGGGGATGGTGACAAGGGACATAGGGACACGGGCAGGGGGACTTTGGGAGATGGGACAAGGGACATGGGGACGGGGGACATGGGGACAAGAGGACGTGGGGGCTCAGAGACGGTGACAGAGGCCACAGGGACGTGGTGACAAGGGACACGGGGGTGGGGACTTTGGGCGTTGGGACAGGAGACACGGGGATGGGGACTTTGGGCGGTGGGACAGGAGACGCGGGGATGGGGACAAGGGGATGGTGTCATGGGACACAGGGACATGGGGATGGTGACAAGGGACACGGTGACACGGGGATGGGGACTTTGGGCGTTGGGACAGGAGACACGGGGATGGGGACAAGGGGATGGTGTCATGGGACACAGGGACATGGGGATGGTGACAAGGGACACGGGGACACGGGGATGGGGACTTTGGGCGTTGGGACAGGAGACATGGGGATGGAGACCGGGACGGGGTCAAGGGACGTGTGAACACAGGGACACGGGGGTGGCGACTTGGGGACACGGGATGGAGACCCGGGCTGGGGACAGAGACGAGGAACGCGGGGACGGGGGGAGAGCCGGTGACAGGTGACACGGTGCCACGGTGCCACGCGCTGTCCCCGCAGTGCTGGAGATCCTGGAGCTGATCCAGCGCCGCGACCTGGTGGCGGCGGACGCCCAGATCATCGCCCTGGAGGCCGAGTGCCGCTCGTCCCCGTCGCGGCCACCCTCGCCGGCGTCCCCACCCTCGGCGCCGTCCCCTCCGCCGTCGCCGGCGGCCGCGGGCGGGCGGCGGGCCCGGGACGTGGCGCTGCTGTACCGGGCGCTGCTGGCGCAGCTCTGGGCCGTGGTGGCCGAGTCGGTGGCGGCGGCGGCGGCGGCCCCGCTGCGGGCCGTGGTGGCCGTGCTGGAGCAGGAGGAGGCGGCGGACGCCCGCAGCGGCCCCGGGGCGCCGGGGAGGCCGCGGGGGCTGCGGCGGCGCTGGCGGGACGCGGTGGCGCGGGCGGCCAGCGAGCGCCTGGCGCAGGTGGCCCCGGCGGGCGGGCTGGGGGCGCGGCTGGCCGCGCTGGCCGCCAGGGTGGTGGGCGACCTGGGGGTCGTCAGGAGCCGCGTGGCGCCCGCCTACCCCCCCGAGTACGGGGCTCTGGGGGTCTACGCCCGCGGCTACCACCGGGCGCTGGCGCAGCAGCTGCGGGCGCTGGCCCAGAGGCCGCTGAGCGTGCCCGACCTCTACCTGCTGCTGGACTGGCACAGCAACGCCTACCCCAGGTGAGGCGGGCGCGTGGGGCCTCGCCTGTGGGAGCCCCCTCGAGAGGGGTGGCACGTCACCTGTGGGACGCCCCCCCAAAGGCTGCCCCGCCCAGCCCGGCACAGACGGTGTCACACCTGGGACACACCTGGGGCACACCTGGGATACCCTGGGGACCCCCCGCACTCCTCATGACACCCGTGGGACCCCCCAAAGTCTGCCCCAGCCCGGGAGCCTTGGGTGGTGTCAGCCCTGGGACACACCTGCGACACACCTGGGACCCCCCACACTCCTCATGGCACCAGTGGGACCCCCCAACATCTGCCCCGCCCACCCCAGCACACGGGGTGTGACACCCAGGGCACCGCAGTGTCCCCAGCCCGTCCCCGGGGTGTCACCGGCCCTGTCCCCCCAGGGTGGGTGTCCCCGGGGTGTCCCCAGCCCGTCACCGGGGTGTCCCCAGGGAGTTCCCGGGGTGTCCCCGGGGTGTCACCGGCCCTGTCCCCCCAGGGTGGGTGTCCCCAGGGTGTCCCCGGGGTGTCCCCGGCCCGTCCCCGGGGTGTCTCCAGGGTGTTCCCGGGGTGTCCCCGGGGTGTCACCGGCCCTGTCCCCCCAGGGTGGGTGTCCCCGGGGTGTCCCCAGCCCGTCCCCGGGGTGTCCCCAGGGTGTCCCCAGCCCGTCCCCGGGGTGTCCCCGGCCCTGTCCCCCCAGGGTGGGTGTCCCCAGGGTGTCCCCAGCCCATCCCCGGGTTGTCACCGGCCCTGTCCCCCCAGGGAGGTGTTGGGGCACCCCGAGGTGGGGGCTCTGCTGCGGGCACAGGAACTGGGGCCCCTCCTGCCCCCCGAGACCCAGCGCGACCTGGAGAGCTCCTGCATTGCTGCCGTCAAGGTGGGGACACCGGGGACACCCTGGGGACACCCTGGGGACACCGGGGACACTGGGGGGGCACTGTGGGGACACTGGGGGCTCTGTGGTGGCGCTGGGACTGGCACTGCGGTGGCACCAGGAGGGACAGTCCCAGGGCGGGGGGTGGCAGGGGGTGGCACGGGGTGGCAGGGGACTCGGCGCCCGCTGTCCCCGCTGTCCCCGCTGTCCCTGCTGTCCCCACGCGATGTCCCCGCGCTGTCGCAGGCCAAGGTGGAGGTGGCGGTGGCGCAGGAGCTGCAGCTCAGCGAGGACACGTGGCCCGAGGATGTCACCAGCCACGACATGGAGGACGGGCTGGCCACGCGTGTCACCGGGGTACGGCCACCCCCGGGGCCCGGCCCCGTCCCCCGGGGTGTCCCCTGGGGTGGCCCCGAGGTGGCCCAGGGGACACCACGGTGATGGCCGTGTCCCCATCCCCACGGTGTCATTGTCCCCACCCCCGCGGTGGCATCGTCCCCACAGCTGCTGCGGGCACACGTGGACCGAGCCCCCCAGGTGACCCCCGAGTTCGGGCGGGAGATGGCGCACAGCCTGCTGGGAGTGCTGGTGGCCTTCCTGCACAGGTGGGGACACGCTGGGGACACGCTGGGGACCCCGGCATGTGACACGGGATGGGGCCAGGGGGTGCAGGGACACGGGGACACACAGGGCACGGGTGGGGTGGCCCAGCAGCCGTGTCCCCGTGTCCCCTGTCCCCCGATGCCACCATGGTGACCCCGGCGTGTCCCCAGCTTCCAGCGCAGGGTCGAGCGGTTCCTGGAGTCCCCCGGTGACGTCCCCGTCCCCTCTGACGGTGCCCCCGGCCGCACCATCGCCTTGGCCAACTGCTGCCCCCCGTTCAGGTGAGGCCACCCCGTGTCCCCGTGTCCCCATGTCCCGTGTCCCCGGTCTCCATGTCCCCAAGTCCCGTGTCCCCACGTCCCCATGTCACCATGTCTCCATGTCCCCATGTCCCCATGTCCCGTGTCCCCGGGGTCACCCCGCCGTGTCCCCGTGACCCTGTGTCCCCATGTCCCCATGTCCCCATGTCCCCATGTCCCCATGTCCCCGTGTCCCCATGTCCCCATGTCCCATGTCCCGTGTCCCCGGTCCCCGCAGGGCGTTCGCCGAGCGCCTGGCGCAGTTCGGGCACCCCGAGAGCGAGGAGCCGCGGCGCCAGGCCCAGGCCGCGCTGGACAGAGTGACCCGCGCCTGCGGCCACGTCCTCATGGGGCCACTCTTCGAGGAGCTCAAGGTGTCCCCAGGGCAGGGGGGGACAGCCACGGGCGGGGACAGCGGCCGTGGGGGGGGGGTGGTGGGTTGGGTGACACCCATGGGACATTGTCGGGTGTTGGGTGACACCCCTGGGACATCCTTGGGTTGGGTGACACCCCTGGGACACTGTTGGGTTGGGTGACACCCCTGGGACATCCTTGGGTTGGGTGGCACCCATGGGACACTGTTGGGTTGGGTGACACCCCTGGGGCACTGTTGGGTTGGGTGACACCCCTGGGACACCGTGCCCGCCCCTGGGTGCCCACCCCGGTGCCACCCGTGGGTGACGTCCCCGTGTCCCCAGCCGCACTTCGGGAAGCTGATGAAGCGCAAGTGGCTGACGAGCTCCGACGCCTTCGACGCCATCGTGATGCTCGTCACCGGCTTCGCGCAGACGCTCCGCCCCCTGCACCCCGAGCCACACCAGGTGGGCGGGGCCCGGGCGGCCACCTGGGCTGGGTGACACCCCCGGGACACGGGGACATCGGCGGGGTGTTGGGTTGGGTGACACTGATGGGACATGGTGCCGCTGTTGGGTGTCACTCTGGGTGACGCCTGCGGACACAGATGGCCCCATGTCACTGTCGGCTGACACCCATGGGTGCGGTGTGCCCGTGTCACACTGTGTGACGCCCACGGGCACGGTGTCCTGGTGTCACTGTCACTGTCCCCGTGTCATTGTCACTGTCCCTGTCCCCATCCCCAGGCCATGGTCAGCGAGCTGCACCGCCGGGTGACCCCTGTGGGCGCAGTGTCCCCATGTCACTGTCATTGTCCCCTGTCCCCAGGCCGTGGTCAGCGAGCTGCACCGCCGGGTGACCCCTGTGGGCGCAGTGTCCCCATGTCACTGTCATTGTCCCCTGTCCCCAGGCCGTGGTCAGCGAGCTGCACCGCCGCGTGCTGCTGGAGTACGTGCGGCCGCTGCTGCAGGGGCGCCTGGTGTGCGCCTCGGCCAAGGCGCGCGCCCGCGTGGCCGCACGGCTCGGGGACGAGGCCCGGCAGCTGCGGGAGCTCTTCACGCGCCTGGTGAGACCCCCGGGGCACACGGGGTGGTGGGGCGGGTGACACGACACCCATGGGTGCCGGGGTGGGTGACACCCGTGGAGCGTTGTTGGGTGTCGGCTTTGGTCACACTCAGGGACATTGTTGCATTGGGTGACACCCCTGGCCATGGCACCATCGCTGTCCCCACTGTCCCCATTGCTGTCCCCATGGCTGTCCCCATCTGTGTCCTCATGGCTGTCCCCATGGCTGTCCCCACTGTCCCCATCTCTGTCCCCACTGTCCCCATGGCTGTCCCCACTGTCCCCATCTCTGTCCCTGCTGTCCCCATGGCTGTCCCCACTGTCCCCATCTCTGTCCCCACTGTCCCCATGGCTGTCCCCACTGTCCCCATCTCTGTCCCCGCTGTCCCCAGGAGTCGGCGTCGCCCTGGCTGGACTCGGTGGTGCCGCGGCTGCGGGAGCTGCTGGTGCTGGAGGACACGGCCGCGCTGCAGATGGAGGTCGGCGCCTTGGCCAGGGACTTCCCCGACGTCCGGTGGGTGCGGGGACACCGCGGGGGTGACACCGGTGTGGGGGAGGGGGGGTGACACGGCCGGGTGGGACCCTGCGGGGGTGACACAACCAGGGGTGACCCTGTGCGGGTGTCACCGGGGGGACACACGCGGGCGGGACGGTCCGCCGGCGGTGGCCCCGGGCAGGACGCGGCTGGCCCGCGGGGACCGAGCGCGGTGACCGGACGTGGCCTCCGGCCCTTCCCGGCAGCTCCCGCCCCGCTCCTCCCGCCGGGAAGCGGCCGCGGCCCCGCGCCAGGTCCGCTCCCGGCCCCGGGGACCGGCGGTGACACGCGCGGCCACCCGGGGACAGGGGGGACACCCGTTAAACCGGGCAGGGGGGACTGGGACCAGTTAAACCGGGCAGGGGGGACTGGGACCGCTCGAACCGCGGCTCGGGGCGCCCCAAAACCCCCAAATCCTCACCCCGGGCTCCGGGGGGGCTTTGTCCCCGCTGACCACCGGTCCCCGCTGTCTGTCCCCTCTGTCTGTCCCCACTGTCCCCTCTGTCTGTTCCCGCTGTCCCCGCTCTCTGTCCCCTCTGTCCCGCTGTCTGTCCCCACTCTCTGTCCCTCTGTCCCCACTCTCTGTCCCCGCTGTCCCCGCAGCCGAAGGCACGTGGCCGCGCTGCTGGACGCGCGGGGGCTGCGGGCTCAGGGCCCCCGCCGGGAGATCCTGGGGGTGCTGCAGGATCTGGGGGGGTCGGAGGCCGAGGCGGGGCCCCCCCGGCACCGAACGTTCTTCTCGGAGCTGCCGGCGCCGCGCCCGGTGCGCTGCCTCCCGTTCCACCTGCCCCGCCTGCGCCTCCCGCGCCGCAGCCCCGCCAGGACACCCCCGTGACCCCCCGGACCCCGGGACACCCCCCGGGACACCCCGGGACCCCCAGGGACACACCGGGGCCCCCACGGGACACCCAGGGACACCCCGGGACATCCAGGGACATCCCGGAACCCCCGGGACTCCCCCGTGACCCCCCGGACCCCCGGGACACCCCCCCGGGACCCCCGGGACCCCCCCGGGACTCCACCGTGTCCCCACGTGTGTCCCCACGGCCACCCCCGTGTCCCCCCGCGTGTCCCCACGATCCGGGCCGGTCCCGGGGGGGCCCTGGGTGGGTCCCCCCCACCCCGTCCCCGCTCGGGATCCGGGCAGGAAGAGGCGACAGCTAAAAATAAAGTGACCGCGGCGGGAGCGGGGCCAGAGGTCACCGTGTCACCCCCGGGCCCGGGGAGGGACCGGCGGCGGCGGAAGCGACAGCGCCGGGCGGGGACCGGGACAGGCACCGGCCGGGGGGGCACGGGGGGACCCCGCGCTGGGAGGGGGCGCGGGACGGCCTGGGACCCTTGGGGACCCTTGGGGACACTTGGAGGACACTTCGGGATACTTGGGGACACTTGGGGGCACTTGGGGACACTTGGGGGACACTTGGGGGTGGCAGCGGGTGGGGACACAGTGACGGGGGGACAGTGGGGGGACACGGGGGGGGACACGGGGGGGGGACAGTGGCGTGTCCCCGGTGCCAGCCCCGGTGAATCACAGCGCGCGTGACGTCACGGCGGGGGGGGCAGGAAGGAAACCCCCCCGAAAAGGGGAGGGGGAGGGGGGGGAGCCCCCAGAGCTCCCCGGGGACCCCCGGACTGGGAAAGGACTCCCTAAACTGGGAGAGAGCCCAGGTCAAACTGGGAATGGATTCCCCAGACTGGGCAGGGACCCCTCAAACTGGGCAGAGACCCCCAAACTGGGCAGAGACCCCCAAACTGGGAAAGAACTCCCCAAACTGGGCAGGGACCCTCCAAACTGGGAAAGAACTCCCCAAACTGGACAGAGACCCCCAAACTGGGAAAGAACTCCCCAAACTGGGCAGGGACCCTCCAAACTGGGAAAGAACTCCCCAAACTGGGAAAGAACTCCCCAAACTGGGCAGAGACCCTCCAAACTGGGAAATAACTCCCCAAACTGGGAAATAACTCCCCAAACTGGGAAAGAACTCCCCAAACTGGGCAGAGACCCCCCAAACTGGGCAGGGACCCCCCAAACTGGGCGATGCGCCCCCGCTTTACCCCCGCGCGCCCCCTGCCGGTCACCGGCGGAGCTGCAGGCTGTGGGTTGGGGGCGTGGCTTCCCCGGGGGGGCGTGTTCCCATCTCCACCCATTTCCCCGTTGATTGACAGGCGGGTGGGACAGCGCAGTCCCCGCGCCCCCCAAACCCCCCAACCCCCCCCCAAAACCCCCCAAAAAGGCGCCGGGAGCCGCGAAGCCGCTGGAAGCTGCTTTATTGGCCACGTTTGGGGCGGGACGAGCGCGGACGGGGGGCCCGGGGCGGCCCCGGACAGGCACGAACACGGCACAAGGGCGACAATAATTATCTTCGTTATAATAATAATAAAAAATTAAACATCTCCCGCGCAACAAAAATAGATTTATATACCGGGGGGGCGGGGAAAGGGGCGGAGCCAAGGCCGGCGAAGCTCGAGGGGACAGGCGGGGACGGGCGGGCCGGGGACGAGCAGGATGGGAGCCCACCTGGAGGTGTCACCTGCAGGACAGCGACACCTCGGGGGGGGGACACGGGACATCTCCGGTGCGACAGAAATGACACGGGCACCTTCTGAGGGGGACGGGGACACGGCGGTGGCGCCTCCCAAGGGGCGGAGATGGCACCGGGACCCTCCTGGGGACCTTCAGCGGGGGGCTGGGGACACCTCGGGTGGCACGGGTGCCACCGGGAGCGGGCTGGGACATCTCCCAAGGGACGGAGATGTGGCAGGGACACCCCTGGGTGGGGGACAGACACCTCTGGGGTGACAGGGGACACCGGCGAGGTGTCAGGGACACCTCTGGGGTGACAGGGGACACCTGCGAGGTGACAGAGGACACCTCTGAGGTCACAAGGACACCTCTGGGGTGACAGGGGGCACCTGTGAGGTGACAGGGACACCTCTGAGGTCACAAGGACACCTCTGGGGTGACAGGGGACACCTGTGAGGTGACAGGGACACCTCTGGGGTCACAAGGACACCTCTGGGGTGACAGGGGACACCACGGAGACCTTCTCCAGGTGCTGGGAGTGGCACAGGGACGTCACCAAAGGGACACAGACGCTGCCTGGAGTCCCACGGGGCGGCGGGGACCGAGGACAGGAACCTCGGAATGTGACAGAGGGGACAAAAAAAATCCTTCCCAGGGGGGACGGGAGGTGGGGCAGGGACATCTCCGGAGCGGGGGAGACGTCGGATGGACCCCGGGAAATGAGGGAGGGACACCTCGGAGGTGACAGGGGACACCTCTGGGGTCACAGGGACACCTCTAAAGGTGACAGGGGACACCTCTGGGGTCACAGGGACACCTACAGAGGGACAGAGGTCCCCGTGAAATGAGGGACGGACACCTCTAAAGGTGACAGGGACATCTCCAGGGGGACAGAGATCCTGGACGGACTCCATGAAATGAGGGAGGGACACCTCTAAGGTGACAGGGACACCTCTGGGGTCACAAGGACACCTCTGGGGTCACAGGGACACCTCTGGGGGTCACTCTGGGGTGACAGGGACACCTCCAGAGGGACAGAGATCCTGGATGGACCCCGTGAAATGAGGGACGGACACCTCTAAAGGTGACAGGGACACCTCCGGGGTCACAGGGACACCTCCGGGGTCACAGGGACACCTCCGGGGTGACGGGGACCGGGAGCAGACACCTCCGAGCAGCCGCGGCACCGCTGGAGCCTCATCACGGCCGCCACCTCCAGGCGCCAAAACCCTTCCCCAAAAAAAAAAAACCCAAAAAAACACCAAAACCCAAAAAAACCTCGAGAAAAACCCAAAACAAAACAAAACAAAAAAACCGAGGGGGGGAAAAAAAAATAAAAACCGGGGAAAAAAATCCCTCCAGAGCCGAAAAAGACCCCAAAATGAGCGGGCAAAGCCCAGCCCCGGGGCGCGGCGGCGGCGTGGGGAGGAGGGAGGGAGGCCAGGAGGAGGCGCCCGGTTGGTTTGTTTTTTGGGGGGGTGACTCGGGGGTTTGGGGTTTTTTTTGGGGGGGGGGTTGCCCGGGACCCCCCCAGTTCACAACGCGAGGAGCGAGGGAGAATTCAAGGAGTCCGAGGACTGGTCGCTGCTGCTGCTCCGCTGGTGCGAGGCTCCACACGTGGCTCCCTCTGGGTGGGTGAACACAAACGCGGGGGTGGCGTTAGGGGGTCCCGCGGGGACCCCGGGCGGGGCGCAGCAGCCGGGGAAGGGGCCCTGGAACGGCGCCGGGGGCACGAAAGCGACGGTCCCCGCCTTGCCCGGGCTGCTCACCTCGGCGGGGCCGGCTCCCACCGCGGCCGACGTGGTGGCCATGGCGATGTCGCCCATGTCGCCGATGTCCTCGAAGGGGACCTTGCAGGCGGGCGCGTGGGCCACCAGCACGAACTCCAGGCGCTCCTTCTCCTTGCGCAGCTCGGCGATCTCCGACTCCAGCTCCGCCTTCTCCTCCTCCAGCTGGTCCGTCTCCTGCGGGGACAGCGCGGGGGGTGTCACCACGGTGTCCCCACGGTGTCCCCAAAGTGTCCCCACGGTGTCCCCGAGCCTGGGCTCGGCGCTGTCCCTCTGTCGCCCCGTCTGTCCTCCTGATCCTGCAGCGCCCCCCGGTGTCCCCAAACCTGGGGACATCCCTCAGACTCCTCCAGCGTCCCCACAGTGTCCCCGGTGTCCCCATAGTGTCCCCAAGCCTGGGCTCGACGCTGTCCCTCTGTCGCCCCGTCTGTCCTCCTGATCCTGCAGCGCCCCCGGGTGTCCCCTCTGGTGTCCCCAGGGCTGGGGACATCCCTCAAGCTCCTCCAGTGTCCCCAGAGTGTCCCCAAAGTGTCCCCAAGCCTGGGCACGGCGTTGGCCCCTTGAGTGTCCCTCTGTCCCCTCCTGTCTGTCCTCCTGCTCCTGTGGTGTCCCCTCAGATGTCCCCAAACTGGGGACATCCCGCAGGCCTCTCCGGTGTCACTGAGTGTTGGTCTGTCCCCTCTGCTGTCCCCAAGTCAGGGGACATCCTTGAGTGTCCGTCTGTCCCCTCCCTTGTCCCCCGTTCCCACGGGTGGCACCGTCCTGCTCCCTGCAGCACCTCGGAGTGTCCATCTGTCCCCTCTGGTGTCCCCAAACCTGGGGACATCCCCGAGTGTCCATCTGTCCCCCTCCCATGTCCCCAAGCTCTCAGGGGTGGCGCTGACCCTCTCTGTCACCTCTGGGCATCGCTCTGTCCCCTCTGGTGTCCCCAGCTCTTGGGGACACCCTCAGTTCTCTGCGGCGCCACCACCGCTGAAATGTCCCCAGGCCCTTGGGGACATCGCCACCTCCCCCCAAGGGCCACAGAGGAGCCCTGATGTCCCCAGGGATGTCACTGTCCCTCACAGGGCCCCGGGGACACGGCTGTGCCCAGCTGAGAGCTGCGGCGCCATCCTCATCGTCATCCTCCTCACCGGCGGCCGTGGGGACACCGCTGTCCCCAACTCCCTCCGATGTCCCCAACCCCCCGCCAGCTGTCCCCAGCTCCGAGGACATCGCCACCACCCCGCCCTCCATGGGGACAGCAACGTCCCCAGCTCCCCCCCGGGGTCACATCCGTGTCACACCTTCCCCCCCCCCGGGGACGGTGCCACCCCCGCGGTGTCGCCTCTGTCGCCGCTGTCGCTCACCGCCTGCAGCCGGTCCGTCAGCTCCCGCCGCCGGTTGCGACATTTGGCGGCCGCCAGTTTGTTCCTCTCGCGCCGCACGCGCCGCTTCTCCTCCTCCTCGGGCGTCAGCTGCGACAGGGACCGGACTGTCACCTCCCTGTCACCCGCGGCCGCCCCCCGGGCCCCCAAATCCCGCTCTGTCCCCAAATCCTGCTCTGTCCCCAAATCCCGCTCTCTGTGTCCCCAAATCCCACCACGTCCCCCGGGACGGCTGAGGGTGGTGGAGGTGGCACCAAGAGTGGTGTCCCCGAGGTGCCACCACCTGGGCTGGCCCTCAGGATCCCGCCACTCACGGTGTCCCCAGGGTGTCACCACCCAGGACATCCCTCAATCTCTCCTCACTCGTGACACCCCAGATTCCTCCCGTGTCCCCGAGGTGCCACCACCTGGGACGACCCCCAATCTCCTGCCACTCACGGTGTCCCCAAGTGCCACCACCTGGGACGACCCCCAGTCTCCTGCCACTCACGGTGTCCCCACCTGGGGCGTCCCCCAATCTCCTGCCACTCACGGTGTCCCCACCTGGGGCGTCCCCCAGTCTCCTGCCACTCACGGTGTCCCCACCTGGGGCGTCCCCCAGTCTCCTGCCACTCGCGGTGTCCCCAGCTCCCCCCATGTCCCCAAGGTGCCACCACCTGGGGCGTCCCCCAGTCTCCTGCCACTCACGGTGTCCCCACCTGGGGCGTCCCCCAGTCTCCTGCCACTCACGGTGTCTCCAGCTGTGCCCCCCCCGTCCCCAAGTGCCACCGCCCGCCCCTCCGTGCCCTCTCACCGTCTCCTCGCGGCTCCGCCGGGGCCGGGCGCGGGGGGCGCGGCTCGGGGCCGGGGGTCCCGCGAAGGCGCCCAGGCCGGGGGTCGAGTAGCTGGGCCCGGGGAGGTCGTAGGGGTCCAGGGGAGGATGAGGAGGAGGAGGAGGAGGAGGAGGAGGCGGCGGCTGCTGCGCCATGGGAGCCCCCGGGGCCACCGAGGAGATGAGGGTGGGCTGCACCAGCCACTGCAGGTCCTGGCTGGTGGTGATGGCGGTCACCGTGGGCACGAAGGAGCCGGGCATGTCCCCCAGGGCGCTGCACTCCTGTGGGGGGACAGAGGGGGTCAGGCGACGGCGGGGACACCGCTGGGGACATCCCCGACACCCCCGCGGGGTGGGCAGCGCGGGTGGCATCGGCGTGTCCCCATCCCGGCATGCGCGGGTGGCATTGTCACCCCCGTGCTGGGGTCCCTGTCACCCTCCTGGAGCGCGCGGGTGGCATTGTCACCCTCGTGTTGTCACCCCCTGTAGGGTGGCTGGGCCTGGGGACAGCGCTGTCCCCAGCTGGTGGCACTGCGGTGCCGAGGGGGCGCCCGTGCCTGAGGTGTCCCCAGCTCATCATCATCATCACCATCATCATCATCATCACCGTGCCAGCGCTGCCGGCACCCACGGGTGACACCCTCGTGTCCCTGTCACCCACGTGTGACACCCTGGCGTCCCTGTCACCCCAGCCTGAGGGTTCCAGCCCCCAGCGCGTGCCGGGACCCCCAAATCCATCTCGGGAATGGGGGGGGTCTCAGCCCCCTCCCAAAAAAACCTCCGGTGTCCCCAAAAAAAAACCCGCGGGCGTGGGAAGCGCCCCCCAGCGAGGCGTGGGGGTGACACCGCGGGTCCCTCGGGGACATTGACACCCTCTGGGGACACCGCCACCCCCTCTGGGGACCCCCCCATTCTGGGGGTCGCGGGCAGAGCTCGGAGGAGGCGTGGCCACGCAGCGAGGGGGGCGTGGCCACGCTGCCGGGGGGCGCGGCCTCCCCGCCGCGCTAACAACCAGTGCGGGGCGTGGCTCCGCCGGCAGTGGGCGTGGCCAGGCGCTGCCCCCAGAGGGGGGGCGTGTCCCTCCCTGCTCGTCTCCCCGGCAACGGCGCGCGGGGCGGGCGGGGGGGTGTGGGAGAGGGGGCGGGGACGCCCCAAAAATAACCCGCGCGCTTTGCGTGCGTGCCGCGTCACCGCCGGCGACGTCACTGCGCGCGCTTACGCACGGCCCCGCCCCCCCCGCTCCGCGCCCCCCCTCCGGCCCTCCCGCCCCCCGCGCGCGCCCCCGCCGCTCGCTCCCCGCGCACCGGAGCTCTCACCTGCGCGGCCCCGGCGGCCGCGGGGCTCCCGAAGGAGTCGAGCGGCGACAGGTACTGGGACTCAGCCGAAGGGGACGAGCTGCAGCGGGAGCCCGAGTCGTAGTCCCCGGGGAAGCCCTGGAACATGGCCCCGGGGGCGCGGGGGCCGCCCCGCCGCGACAAGGCTGCGGCGCTCACGCCGCCACCGGCATCACGGGCGCGGCGGCGGCGGGGAGAAGCGCGGGGCGGGGGGCTGGCTGGGTGGTGACCCCCCGGTCGGGCGCGGCGAGCCCCGGGCTGTCCGGTGGGGCGCTCCGGTTGTCCGCTCCGAGCCGCTGTCCCGCCGTTAGAGCGGCCGGTGAGTCCGTGCGGCGTCCCGGTGTGGCGCTGTGAGCTCCGGTAAATCCGTGTCGGGCTCCGGTGCGCCTCCGCTAACCCCGGCCGGCCGGTCCCGAGCGCCGCTGTGCCGGTCCCGAGCTCCGATGCTGCGCTATAAGCTCCGGTACATCCGTCCCGTGCTCCGGTGCGCCGCTCCAAAGCCCCGCCGAGCCCCTACGCGCTCCGGCCCATCCGTCCCGGGCTCCGGTTGCTCGGTGCAAAGTCCCGCCGCGCCCGTCCCGGGCTCCAAAGTTGTCCGGTACAAAGCGCCCGCGCTGCCGGGCTCCGGTTTCTCTCCGCCACAATCCCCGCTAAATCCGTCCCAAGTTCCGCGACACAAAGTTCCGCTCGGCCGCCGCCAGCTCCGGTAAAATCCCCCTTTTTCCCAGGCTCCGGCACGTCCGCTCCGAGCCCCGGTGAACGCTCCCGCCGCTCGCCCGCTCTCCGGTTTTATGAATGAACTGCTCGCGGCGGCCGCGCCGCTTTATACGGCGGGGCCACGCCCCCCCGCGCTGACGTCACGGCAGCCGCCGCCGCTGCTCCGGGACCCCCGGGACCCCCCCGAGCCCCCCCGGAGGCCGGAGCCGACCGGGCCGAGGTCTCCGCCGCCGTTTGAGGCTCCGGGAGGCGCCGGTGGCGTTAAGAGGCCCCGGGGCGGGCCGGGAGCGGGGGGGATCCCTGTGCCCGCCCCCCGGAGTTCCTGTGACGCAATTAGCCATATATGGGCTTGTCTGGAGTGTTTGTTTGGTATCCTAGCAATGACGTCACAGGGATTCCCTCCGCCGCCGCCGCCGCCGCCGCCGCCGCCGCCGCCGCCCGGGCGCGTATTAATAGAAACGGCACCGAGAGCGGTTCTAGAAAGGGCCCGAACCGTCCGGGCCGAGCGCGCTGGGACACCGGGAGCTGCCCCCGGTCCCGGGAGACCCCCGGGACCCCCACCCTCCCCCCCCCCCCCCCCGGTAACACCGCGGGACCCCCCCCGGGATTCCCGACACGCCTCCCGCCCCCTCCGGGGCATCCCCGGGGCTTCCCCCGTGACCGGCCGGGATCCCCGTGACCTCCCGGGACCCCGGGTGACTTCCCGGGACCCTCGGTGACCTCCCGGGACCCCCGATCGGAATCTCTGGGACCCCCGGTGACCTCCCGGGACCCCCGACCGGGATCTCCGAGACCCTCGGTGACCTCCCGGGACCCCCGGTGACCTCCCGGGACCACCGACCCCTCCGGGGCATCCTCAGGGCTTCCCCCGGTGACTTCCCGGGAGCCCCGGTGACCTCCAGGACCCCCGGTAATTCCCCAGAGCATCTCCCGGGACCCTCGAGAGACCCCCGGGATCCCTCCTGGTGCCTACGGGAGCCTTCGGGACCTCTCCCGGTGACCCCTCGGGACCCCCCGCCACTGTCCCGGGGCGGAGCTGTTCCGGTGCGGGCTGCCCGGTACCGGAGCGATGGGAACTTCCCCCGGGGGTCCCGGGACCGGGGCAAAGCGACCCCCCGCCCACGCCCCCAGCACCGGCTGTCACCGGCACCGGGCTGTGGAGCCCCGGGGGCTCCCGGGACTGAGCGGTGCCGGTACCGGGGGTGTCCCGGTGGCCGATGGCGGCACACCGGGGGTGGGAGCGGCCCCGGTACCGGAGCGCGGGGACCGCCGGCCACGTCCGCCGCGCTCCCGGCGGGTCCGGGCCGGGGGTCCCGAGGGTCCCGGTTCCGTTCCAGCCCCGGGACCGGCACCGGAAGCTGATGTCACCGGCGGGAACCGGCGCTGAGTCACGGCGGGACCGCGGGGACCGGGGGGGGGGGGCGGTTCCCACGCCCCGGGGTTCGTTCATTCATTCGTTTGTTCATTCATTCACACGGGCCACGCCCCCTCCGGTGTCCCCGGCACGAGTCCCCGGTGGCGGCGGCCCCGGCGAGTCCCGGGGGTCCCATCCGGCTGTCCCGGGGTCCCGTTCCCGGTGTCCCCGTCCCGGGAGTCCCTGTCCTGTTCCCGGTGTACCGGGGCTCCCTGTCCCGGTCCTTGGGGTCCCGGCCGGGCTCTCATGGAGTTCCCAGCCCCCTTCCCGGTCTGCCGGGGTCCCGGAGGTCCCTGTCCCATTCCCGGGGGTCCCGGTCCCTGTCCCGTTCCCGGACGTCCCGGTCCCTGTCCAGTTTCCCGGGGGTCCCTGCCCCGTTCCCGGGGGTCCCTGTACCATTCCCGGGGGTTCTGGTCCCTGTCCCGGTTTCCCGGGGGTCTCTGTCCTGTTCCCGGGGTCCCTGTCCCGTTCCCGGGGGTCCCGGTCCCTGTCTGTACTGTTCCCGGGGGTCCCGGGGGTCCCCGCCCCGTTCCCGGGGTCCCTGTCCCGGTTTCCCGGGGGTCCCAGTCCCTGTCCTGTTCCCGTGGTCCCAGTCCCGGTTTTCCGGGGGTCTCTGTCCCGTTCCCGGGGTCCCTGTCCCTTTCTGGGGGTCCCTGTCCCTTTCCGGGGGTCCCGGGCGTCCCGGTTCGTGTCCGGTTTCCCGGGGGTCCCCGGTCCCCGGTTTCCCGGGGTCCCTGTCCCGGTTTCCCGGGGGTCCCTGTCCCTTTCGTGGGGGTCCCGGGCGTCCCCGCCCCGTTCCCGGAGTCCTCTCCCTTTCCGGGGGTCCCAGTCCCGGTTTCCCGGGGGGTCCCGGTCCCGGTTTCCCGGGGTCCCTGTCCCGGTTTCCCGGGGGTCCCGGTCCCTTTCCGGGGGGTCCCGGGGGTCCCTGTCCCGTTCCCGGGGGTCCCTGTCCGGTTTCCCGGGGGTCCCGGTCCCCTTTCCGGGGGTTCTGGGGGGTCCCTTTCCCGTTCCCGGGGTCCCAGTCCCGGTTTCCCGGGGGTCCCGGGGGGTCCCAGTCCCGTTTTCCCGGGGGTCCCGGGGGTCCCAGTCCCGGTTTCCCGGGGTCCCTGTCCCGTTCCCGGGATCCCTGTCCCGGTTTCCCGGGGGTCCCGGTCCCTTTCCGGGGGGGTTTCCGGGGGTCCCTGTCCCCGTTCCCGGGGGTCCCAGTCCCGGTTTCCCGGGGGTCCCGGGGGTCGCAGTCCGGTTTCCCGGGGTCCCTGTCCCGTTCCCGGGGTCCCTGTCCGGTTTCCCGGGGGTCCCGGTCCCTTTCTGGGGGGTTCCGGGAGTCCACTGTCCCGTTCCCGGGGTCCCTGTCCGGTTTCCCGGGGGTCCCGGTCCCTTTCCGGGGGGTCCCGGGGATACCGGCCCCGTTCCCGGGGTCCCCGGCCCGTCCCGGTAAACACTGCGCGGGTCGCCCCGGTTACGGCGTTCCCCGCCGGTGACGTCACCACGTCCGGCGTCCCGTTGTTTACGTCGCGCGGCAACGGCCGCTGCCGTGGCAACGGGGGCGGGCCCGGGGCGGGGCCAGTCCGGAGAGGGGCGGGGTCAGAACGGAGGGGGCGGTGCTTGAACCTCCGGCTTCCCGCGCGTTTCGCGGGGCGGGAGAGACGGGGGGGACACGGGGGGACATTGGGGACATTTGGGGACACGGGAGGACACCGGGGACACGGCGAATGGCAGACACACGTCAGAGGGTCACCGCGGCCCCCCAGGACACCCTGCCCCCCCCATGTCCCCCCCATGTCCCCCCCCTGTCCCCCGGCCACCAGACCCGTTTTGTCACAAGAGTTTTTATTAAATCGTGACCCCCCCCCGCGCGGGGGGGGTGGGACACGGAGGGGGGGTGGGGGAGGGGTGTGGGGACCCCCCGCCCCCCCCCCCGCGCTGTCACCTGGCGGGGGGCGGGGTTTGGGGACGGGCAGGGGACACGCGGGGGACAGCGGTGTCACTGCGGCTTCACTTTGGCACTTGGGAGCTTGGCCAGGACCCTGCGGGGACAGCGCGGGGGGGTCGGGGGGGGGGACACGGGGCACCCCCGGGACCCCCGGGAGGGGACAGAGCGCGGGGGGGGACAAGGGGACACCAAGGGGACACCACGGGGACACTCACCTGGCTCGCAGGTGGCTCAGGTGGCTCCTCAGCAGACCCAGGTACTGCTCGATCTGGGCCTGGGGACATCGAGGGGACATCGAGGGGACATCGGGGACACCGGGAGGGGGACGTTGGGGACATGGGGGGGGGGCCGTTGGGGACAGTGGGGACATGGGGGCAGTTGGGGACACAAGGGGGTCAGTTGGGGACATCGAGGCCGGGGGGCACAGTTGGGGACAAAGCGGGGGGGCGAGGGGCGCACACAACCCCCGCCACCCCCCCCGGTGTCCCCTCGGTGTCCCCTCACCTGGTGGCGCCGGTAGAGCACGGGGAAGGTGAATGCGCAGACGACACCTGGCCAGGGAGTGTCACTGTCACCTCCTGTCCCCAGGCTGTCCCCAGCGCCCTGTCCCCTCATCCACCCCATCCCCAGGCTGTCCCCGTGTCCCCGACCCCCATCCCCTGTCCCCTACCCCATGTCCCCGTGTCCCTCCATGTCCCCTCAGTGTCCCGTGTCCCCCTGCAGCATCCCCGTTTTGTCCCCTCACTGTCCCCATGTCCCCCCATGTCCCCGTGTCCCCCCGTGTCCCCTCTCCGTACCCGCCACCAGCAGTGTCCCCCCAATGTCCCCGTGTCCCCCCATGTCCCCTCAGTGTCCCCGTGTCCCCTGTCTGTACCTGCTGCCAGCAGTGTCCCCCCAATGTCCCATGTCCCCCCCATGACCCCTCAGTGTCCCCATGTCCCCCCAATGTCCCCGTGCCCCCCCATGTCCCCTCAGTGTCCCCAATGTCCCCGTGTCCCCTCTCCGTACCCGCCGCCAGCAGTGTCAGCCCGTTGCACACGGCCCCCACGTAGGTCAGCAGGTAGAACAGGAAGGCGAACTGGGGACACCGCGGTGGCACCGCCACTGTCACTGTCACCGCCACCGGCGCCCCGCCCCGGGGCCGCCCGCCACACCCCCCGTGTCCCCCGTGCCACCCACACCCCGTGTCACTCGTGTCACCCGTGCCACCCACACCCCGTGTCACCCGTGTCCCCTGGGCCACCCACGCCCTCTGTGCTCGCCCTGTCCCCCACGCGTCCCCAACACCCCCCATGTGTCCCCAGCATCCCCAATGTCCCCGACACCCCTGTGTCCCCAATGCCCTCCGTGTCCCCCATGTGTCCCCAGCATCCCCAACACCTGTCACACCCCGTGTCCCCCATGTCCCCAGTGTCCCCCCGTGTCCCCAGTGTCCTCCGTGCCCCCCGTGTCCCCGGTGTCACCTTGAGGGACTCGGGGACGCTGTGCACGAGGAAGAGGCGGGTCAGGGTGCGCGTGGCCGTCACCACGTGTCGCGCCAGGCACCGCGCCCAGCGCTGCTGCTGCTCCGGGCTCAGCACGGCCACCTCCGGCCTGGGGACAGGGACAGGGACAGGGGACACCGACAGGGACAGGGGGACACCGACAGGGACAGGGGACAAGATACGGGGTTAACATCAGGGGGACAGGGGACAGGGGCACACCGACAGGGACAGGGGACAGTGTCAGGGGACAGGGACAGCAACAGAGACAGAGGACAGTGACAGGGACAGCGTCAGGAGATGGCAACGAGGACAGTGACGGGGGACACCCCCGGGATGGCGACAGGGCCCCCGCGATGTCCCCGGGGGCGGCGGGGAGGGGACGGGGGCGTGTCCCCGGCGTCACTCACCGCTCGGGGGGCGGGGCGGGGGCGTGGCCCAGCGCCCTCAGGGCCACCTGTCGCAGGCGCAGGGGGACGGTGACGGCCAGCACGGCCAGCGCCCCGTAGGCGCCCACCGAGACGGCGCTGAAGCGGGACAGCGAGCCCAGGGCCACCAGGGCCACCAGCAGCGACAGCGCCGAGCGCTCGGGGACGCGCCAGCACAGCAGCGCCCACACTGCGGGGACAGCGGTGACACCGCGGGACGCTCCCGCGTCCCCGACTGGCTCCCAGCGCGTCCCGCTTTGCCCCGGCGCCTCTTCCGGTCCCTCCCAGTGCCCCCCAGTCCCCCCCAGTGACCCCCAGTCCCTCCCAGTGCCCCCCCAGTCCCTCCCAGTGCCCCTCCAGTCCCCTCCAGTCCCTCCCAGTGCCCCCCAGTCCCCCCCATTGCCCCCCCAAGCCGTTCCCAGTCCCTCCCAGTGTCCCCCAGTGCCCCCCCAGTCCCTCCCAGTGCCCCCAGTGCCGCACCCGGCCCCTCCATGTCTCCCGCGGGCGGTGCCGGTTTTTGGGGGGGGTCACCCCCTATTTTTACCGGCCAATGGCGGCGGGGGCCGCGGGACCCTCCCCGAAATCGGACCCCGGGACCCGGCCCCGCCCCCGCGCGCCGATTGGCCGCTCACCCTGTCCGTCGGCGCCCGCCGCGCTCGCTGATTGGTCCGCGGGCGGCGGGGGCGGAGCCGAGGCCGGGGGGGGCTCCGGGAGGGGCGGGCGCGGGGCGCCCCCTGGCGGAGGGGCGGGGAGGGGCGCGGGGGCTGCTGGGAGTGAAAAAATGGGGAGGGGGGGTCAGAGGGGGTCTGGAGACCTCCAAACCCCCTTTGGGGACCCCCAAATTACCCCAGGGACCCCCAAATCCCTCTAGGAACCCCCAAACCCCCTTTGGGGACCCCCAAATCCCCCCAGGGACCCCAAATTACCCCAGGGACCCCCAAATCCCCCCAGGGACCCCAAATTACCACAGGGATCCCCAAATCTCCCCCAGGGACCCCCAAATCCCTCCCAGGAACCCCCAAATCCCCCCAGGAACCCTCAAATCTCCCCCAGAGATATCCCCGGACTCTTCCAGTCCCCAAACCATCCCTGGGGGCTCCCCCCAGTTCCCAGACCCCCCCCCCGCCACGATCCCCTCCAGGAACCCCCAAATCCCCCCCAGACCCCCCAGGACCCCCAAATCCCCCCCAGACCCCCCAGGTCCCCCCATCCTCACCCAGTCTCTTGGGGGTCTCCTCAACCCGGGCCCCCCCCGCTCCCGGCAGGGCCCCCCCGGGCTCCGCGCTCCCCTCGGGGGGTCCCGGGGCTCGTCTCGGGGGGGCCCTGGGGGCGGCTCGGGGGTCCGGCCCCCGGGGGGAGCCCCCCGAGCTCAGGCGGGGGGCGCGGCCCCTGCGGGGGTCCCGGCGGGGCCGGGGGGCTCCCCCGAGGAAGGCGATGTAGGAGAAGGTGAGTTCGCGGGGGGGGTCCCGGGGGGGTCCCCGCGCCGCCGCCGCCGCCGCCGCCGCCGCCCCGGCCTCGTCCTCATCTTCATCCTCATCATCATCGTCATCATCCTCCTCCTCGGGGGGCTCCGGCGCCGGCAGCTCCGGGAAATCCGAGTCCTCGTTACCGCCTGAGGGGGGGTTTGGGGGTTCAGTGGGTATTGAGGTTATGGGGAGGTTTTGGAGCTCAGGGGGATTTGGGGTTCAGGGGGGATTTGGGGGCTCAGGGGGATTTGGGGGTTCAGGGGGGATTTGGGGTTCAGGGGGGATTTGGGGGTTCAGGGGGATTTGGGGGTTCAGGGGGGATTTGGGGCTCAGGGGGGATTGGGGGTTCAGGGGGGATTTGGGGGGTCAGAGAGATATGAGGTTATGGGGAGGTTTGGGGGTTCAGGGGGGATTTGGGGGGTTCAGGGGGGATTTGGGACTCAGGGGGGATTTGGGGATTCAGGGGGATTCGGGGCTCAGGGGAATTTGGGGGGTCAGGGGGGATTTGGGGGGTTCAGAGGGGATTTGGGGGTTCAGAGGGGATTTGGGGGTTCAGGGGGATTTGGGGCTCGGGGGGTGTTCAGAGGCGTTCAGGGGGTATTGAGGTTCAGGGGGAATTTGGGGGGCAGGAGGGGTGTGGAGTTCAGGGGGATTTGGGGGGTTTGGGGTTCAGGGGGGAATGAGGTTTTGGGGGAGTTTTGGGGTTCAGGGGGTTTTGGGTTCAGGGGTTTCAGGGTTTGGGGTTCAGGGGGTTTTGGGGTTCAGGGGGTCGGGGCAGCCCCGCTCTCTCCCCCCTCCCCAAATTCCCGTCCCGGGGGTCCCGCTCACCCTCGGTGGAGTCCGGCGTGGTGGAGGCCGTGGACGGAGCCTCTTCTGGGGGGGGGCACGGGAGGAGGGGGTTTGGGGGACCCCCGACCTCGGTCCGCGCTCCCCGGGACCCCCGGGCGCGCCCCGTGTCCCGTTCCCGGTGTCCCGTTCCCGGTGTCCCATCCCCGGTGTCCCATCCCTGGTGTTCCATCCCCGGTGTCCCCATCCCCGGTGTCCCGTTCTCGGTGTCCCCATCCCCGGTGTCCCATCCTCGGTGTCCCCATCTCCGGTGTCCCATCCCCGGTGTCCCCATTCCCGGTGTCCCCATTCCCGGTGTCCCATCCCCGATGTCCCGTTCCCGGTGTCCCGTTCCCGGGGCTCCCGGTGCCTCCGAGTCCCGGTTCCCGTGTCCCCCGCGCCTCCCGGTACCGCCGCCCCGGACACCTTTGTCCCCCGGTACCTCCAATGCCCGGTTCCCCCGTCCCGGTTCCCGCACTCCCGGTGTCCCCCGGCGCTCCCCGGTGCCCCCCGGTGCGCCCCGGTGCTCGGTCCCGCCATCCCCGGTAACTCCCGGACCGCTCATCCCCGTTCCCTCATCGCGGCCACTCCCAGTCCTGCCGTGCCCGGTTCCTCCCGGTCCCTGCCGGTGCTGCCTCGATCCCCGGCCACTCCCGATCCCCCGTTCCCGGTTCCCGGTTCCCCCATCCCCGTCCCCGGTTCCCGGTGCCGTTTCCATCGCCGCTTCCCGGTGCTCCATCCCCGGCCACTCCCAGTCCTGCCGTGCCCGGTTCCTCCCGGTTCCTCCCGGTTCCCGCAGCCCCGGTGCCGCTTCCCGGCGCTCCCATCCCCGGCTGCCCCCGGCCCCTCCCTGCTCCCCGCTGCCGGTGCCGATCCCCGGTGCCGATCCCCGGTGCCGATGCCCGGTTCCCCATCCCCGGTACCTCCCGCAGCCCCACCCCGCGCCCCGTTCCCGTTCCCCGTTCCCCGTTCCCGCTGCCCGGTGCCCCATTCCCGGCCCCTCCCGGTGCCGCCTCCCCGCTCCCGGTGCCGGTTTCCCGGTTCCCGGTTCCCGTTCCCGTTCCCGGTCCGTACTGCAGTGGGCGAAGCCCAGGACCTGCCCCATGGCGGCGGCCCCCGCATGGGGCTCCCGGTCGCGCTCGGCCCCGCCGCGCCCGGGCCGGCCCCGCCGCGCATCACCGCAGCGCCATGGCGGGGCCCGGCACGGACAAAGGGCGGCGGCGGCGGCGGCGAGGGGCGGGGCCGGGGGCGGGGCCCACCGGAGAGCCGGGCACCGGGAATGGGCAACCGGCACCGGGAACCGGGAACCGGGGATAGGGACCGGGCAATGGGGAACCGGCACCGGGAACCGGGGATAGGAACCGGGAACCGGCACCGTAGAGCCGGGGGTGGGGAACCGGGAATGGGCAACCGGCACTGGGAACCAGGAACCGGGGATAGGAACCGGGAACCGGCACCGGAGAGCCGGGGGTGGGGAACCGGCACCGGGAACTGGGAGCCGAGAACCGGGAACCGGGCAATGGGGACCGGGAACCGAGCACCGAGAGTCGGCAACCGGGAACCGGGACCCGGCACTGAGCCCGGGGCTCCCCAGTGTCCCCCCAGTCCCTCCCAGTGCCCAGAACCGGAGAGCTCGGGGTGACACCGGGGGACACCGGGGGACACTGGGGGGACACTGGGGGACACTGGGGGACACCGGGGAGACACTGGAGGACACTGGGGGACACTGGGGGACACCGGGGGACACTGAGGGGACACTGGGGGACACCGGGGGGACACAGGGGTGCCACCGGGGGGACACTGGGGGGACACTGGGGGACACTGGGGGTCACAGGGTGACACCGGGGGACACTGGGGGACACTGAGGTGACACCGGGGGGACACAGGGGGACACTGAAGGACACTGGGGGACACTGGGGTGACACCGGGGGACACTGGGGGGACACTGGGGGACACTGGGGGTCACAGGGTGACACTGGGGGACACTGAGGTGACACCGGGGGGACACTGGGGGACACTGGGGTGACACCGGCGGTGACACCGGACGTTACTGGTCCTCGACGGGCCCCGCGCGCCGCCGTTGCCGCTCTGGGGGAGGCCCGGGGGCAGCTCCCGGTCGCCGTTACCGGGAGGGGCGGGGTCGGGTGGGCGGGGCCAGGCCCATGAGGGCGGGGCCTCTCGCCGGGACCGGCGGGTCCGGCCTCCGCCGCCACCGGAAGGGCCCGGACCGGCCGCCGCCGCCAGCATGAGGTGAGCGGGGGTCGCTGCTGGGAGCACTGGGAGAGACTGGGAGCGACTGGGAGGAACTGGGTGGAACTGGGAGCGACTGGGAGCCCCGCCCGCCGGTGCTGGGGGGGCTGCGGGAGGCGATACCGGGAGCGGGGGGCACCGGGGGTCGGTACCGGGGGCGCTGGGAGCGGGAACTGGGCGAACGGGGTTCGGTACTGGGAGCACTGGGAGCGCCGGGGGTCGGCACTGGGAGCACTGGGAGCACCGGGAGCGCCGGGGGTCGGCACTGGGAGCACTGGGAGCACCGGGAGCGCCGGAGGTCGGCACTGCGGGCACCGGGAGAACCGGGAACGGGCACCGGGCGGCCCCGCCATCGGTACCGGCGGCGGTAACGGGCGCCGGGGGCGGCGGGCGGCGCCGGTAACGGGCACTGGGAGAACTGGGAACGGGGGGAGCCGGAACTGGGAGCGCCGGGAAGCGGCACTGGGAGCGCCGGGAGAAGCGGGAAGTGGCACTGGGAGCGCCGGGAACACCGGGAACCGGGGCTGGGACTAACTGGGGACACCGGGAACCAGGGCTGGGGGCACCGGGAATCGGTACTGGGAGCACTGGGAGCACCGGGAACCGGGGCTGGGGGCACTGGGAGAACCGGGAACCAGGGCTGGGGGCACCGGGAATCGGTACTGGGAGCACCGGGAACCGGGGCTGGGGGCACTGGGAGAACCGGGAACCGGGGCTGGGGGCAACTGGGGACACCGGGGACACTGGGGACACCGGGAATTGGTAGTGGGAGCGCCGGGAGCACCGGGAACCGGGGCTGGGGGCACCGGGAATTGGTACTGGGGGCACGGGGGACACCAGGAGTTGGTACTGGGAGTACTGGGAGCACTGGGAGAACCGGGAACTGGAGCTGGGGGCACTGGGAGCGCTGGGAGGGGGCACTGGGGTCACTGGGAGCACTGGGAGGGGACACTGGGGTCACTGGGGGACACTGGGAGCACTGGGAGGGGACACTGAGGTCACTGGGAGCACTGGGAGGGGGCACTGGGGGTCACTGGGAGGGGACACTGGGAGCACTGGGACGGGCACTGGGAGAGGACACTGGGAGGGGGCACTGGAGTGGCTGGGGGTCACT
Organism: Chamaea fasciata; assembly: GCF_029207755.1. Taxonomy (NCBI): domain Eukaryota; kingdom Metazoa; phylum Chordata; class Aves; order Passeriformes; family Sylviidae; genus Chamaea; species Chamaea fasciata. The sequence goes on from NW_027094456.1 coordinate 37,422, forward strand.
GGGAGCACTGGGAGGGGGCACTGGGGGTCACTGGGAGGGGACACTGGGAGGGGGCACTGGGGTGACTGGGGGTCACTGGGAGCACTGGAGCCCCCGAGGCAGTGGGGGAGGAGTTGCCGGGGCAGAAGAGGAAGGAAAAGGGGAGCCCGCGGGAGGTTTTGGGGTGCGGGGGGGCATTTGGGGATGTCCGGGGGGGGGCCCGACTCGGGGGGTCCCCGATCCCCACCCCGGGGAGGTCCCTGGAGCACCCAGAGGTCCCACACTGGGGGGGGTCGATCCCAAATTTGGGAGGGGTTCCAGCCCCAGTTTCGGGGGGGGTCCGGCTTCTTTTGGGGGGAATCCCCAAGTTCGGGGGTGGCTCCCGCCCCGCCCTTTTGTGGGGGGCTCCATCCCCATTTGGGGGGGTCCAGTCCCCATTGAGGGGGTCCAGCTCCATTTGAGGGGGGGGTTCATCCCCAATTTTGGGGGTCTCTCCATCCCCATTGGGGGGTCAATCCCCAACCCCGGGGGTCTCTCCATCCCATTTGGGGGTGTCCCTATTCCCTTTGGGGTTCACCCCCAATCCCGGGGGTCTCTCCATCCCCATTGGGGGTGTCCCTATTCCCTTTGGGGTCGATCCCCAATCCCGGGGGTCTCTCCATCCCCTTTGGGGGTCTCTCCATCCCCCTTTGGGGGTCCATCCCCAACCCCGGGGCTGTCCCCACGCCCACCCGGGGGCCGTCCCCCCGTGTCCCCGCCCGTGTCCCCGCAGCGAGCGCGCTGTGTGCAGCGCCCGGGCCGCCGTGCTGCTGTACGAGGAGGGCCAGAAGCTGTGGGTGCCCGCGGGGGGGGCCCCGCAGAGCCCCAGCTGTGTCCAGCTGTTCCACCAGCCCGCCACCAACGCCTTCCGCCTGGTGGGGCGGCGCCTCGGGCCCGAGCAGCAGGTGGGGGGCACCTGGGGGCACCTGGGGGGTCACGGTGGGGATGCGGGGGCCCGGGGGGGCTCTGTGGGAAATCCCGGGATTTGGGGAGGGGGCTTCCTGTGACCCCTTTGTGATCTTGGGGGGGACACCTGTGATTTTGGGGGGCTTCCTGTGGTTTTGGGGGGGTCCCTGTGGTTTTGGGGGGGTCTCTGTGGTTTTGGGGGTCTCTATGGGACACCCCTGATTTTGGGGGGGTCTCTGGTTTTGGGGGGGGGGAGCTCTGTGGAACACCCCTGATTTTGGGGAGGGGGCTTCCTGTGATCCTTCAATCCCGGGGACACCCCCATGACTTTGGGGAGGGGTCTCCATGGGGCACCCACGGTCGGGGGTCCCCCTTTGTTCGGGCTGGGGGGGGGGCTCCGTGATTCACCCCGACTTTCGGGGGTCACCCCGCGGTCCTGGGGGGTCTCTGCACCGCTCACCCCCCCCCCCCTCCCCGTGCCCCCTCCCCAGGTGGTGCTGAACTGCCCCCTGGGCCGGGGGCTGCGCTACAGCCAGGCCACCCCCCAGTTCCACCAGTGGCGCGAGGGGCGGCGGGTCTGGGGGCTCAGCTTCGCCGCCCCCCCCGAGGCCGCCGCCTTCGCCGCCGCCGTGCTGCGGGCGCTGCAGGCGCTGGAGCAGGGTCAGTGACCGAGCGGGGGTCCCGGGGGGGGGTCCCCGAGCCCCCTGTGTGCCCCCCCGCCCCCCCCCGGGTCACCCACGTGTGTCCTCGGCCCCCCCCAGGGACGGCGCTGAGCTGGCCCGAGCTCGATGGTTCCGCCCCGGAGCAGCCGGAGCAGCCGGACAGGTGAGGGGGGGGCACCGGGGCTGGGGGGGGGACACTCGGGGACACCGAATTTGGGGGGGGGACACTCGGGGACACCGAATTTGGGTGGGGGGGCACTCGGGGACACCGAATTTGGGTGAGGCGGCACTTGGGGACACCGAATTTGGGTGGGGGGGCACTTGGGGACACCGAATTTGGGTGGGGGGGCACTCGGGGACACCGAATTTGGGTGGGGGGGAACTCGGGGACACCGAATTTGGGTGGGGGGACACCGAATTTGGGGGGGGGGGCACTCGGGGACACCGAATTTGGGTGGGGGGGACACCGAATTTGGGTGGGGGGGCACTCGGGGACACCGAATTTGAGGAGGGGGCACTCGGGAATCGCGAATTTGGGGAGGGGGGGACACAAATCTGGGGAGGGGGACACCGGGTTTGGGGAGGGGGGCACCCGGAACCCCTCCCGGGGGGGTTTCTGACCCTTCCCCCCCCCCCCAGGCCGGTGATGGACGAGTCCGAGCGCCGCGCAGGTGGGTGAGGGGGGGGCTTCAACCCTGAGCCCCCCACCCCAAAACCAGGGGGTGTGTCCCCCCCATCACTGACACCCCCCGCCCCAAATTTCTGTTTTCTCTCCCCCCTCCCCTCCCCCCAGGACCCCCGGCCGCGCCCCCCCCGCCCCCCGGCCCGCCCCCTCCTCCGGGCCCCCCCCCGCCCCCCGGGCCCCCCCCAGCCCCGGGGGTCCCCCCGGCGCCGCCATTGCCGGGGGGGGGCGGCCCGGAGGGGGGGCCCGGGGGAGGTCCCGGGGGGGTCCCCGGGGGGGTCTCGGGCTTCGCCGCCGCCATCGCGGGGGCCAAACTCAGGAAAGTGGGGAAGGTGAGTGCGGGTGATTGCTTCATTAATTAACGGCGGGGGAGGGGTGAGGGGGGTCACTGCTCACCCCGTGTGCCCCCCCCAGGATGAGACCCCCAGCGCCCCCGGCCCCCCCCCAAAAGCGGAGGGAGCCCCCCGGGGCGGGGGGGGGCTGATGGAGGAGATGAGCGCCATGCTGGCCCGCAGGTGAGGAGGGGGCGGCGCACTTTGGGGGGGGGGGTCCCCCCTCAATTCCCACGCTGACCCCCCCTCTTCCCCCCCCAGGAGAAAAGCCACGGAGACGCCAAAGAAGGACGATGACGTCACCAACGTCAGTACCCCTCAATAACAATTTTGGGGATGGGGGGGGTCCTGTCTCCCCCAGCCCCCTCCCCAAATTTCGGGGTCACCCCCTCCCCATTTTTTGTTCCCCCCCCCCCCGCAGGAGGAGGCGGAGCCGGCGAGGACGGCGGCTGCGGGTGAGCGCGCGGACCACAACCCCCAGCATGCACCGCGGCGGGGGCGCGCGGGGCACGCCGGGAGCTGTAGTCCCGCAGCGCTGAGGGGAGGGAAGGGGGGCGGGGCTTGCGGGGAAGGATATGGGGAGAAATTTGGGGAGGGGGGATTGGGGGGTCGAGCCCCCCCTCCTCACCCCCTGCGTGTCCCCACAGAGCCCGTGCGGAGACCCTGGGAAAAATCCAGCTCCACCTTGCCCAGGTGGGTTTTGGGAGGGCGAGGGGGGGGATTTGGGGGTGAGGGGGGGTCCGCGGGGGTCCCAAATTCATTATTTCCCCCCCCAGGATGAAATCGGCCGTTCCAGCCGCCCCCCCCGAGCCCCACAGTGAGCTGGACCTGGAGCGGTTCAAACTGGTACCGGCCTGGGGGGGGGCCTGGGTGGGTTTTGGGGGGTCTGGGGGGGGTTTGGGTGGGGTGGGGGGCTCAGGGGTGCGGCCCCCCCCTCACCCCGTGCCCCCCCCGTGCCCAGGAGCTGCTGGAGGAGGTGCGGAGGGAGCTGCACAAGATGAAGGACGAGATCATAGAAGGTTTGGGGGCGTGGGGGGGAAAATGGGGAGGGGGTCACGGTGACACCGACCCCCCCGACCCATTCTGTGTCCCCCCCCAGCGTTCGTGACGGAGCTGCGGAAGCGGAACGGGCCGTGAGCCCCCTCCCCGCGCCACGGGCCCGGATTTGGGGGGCTTTGTGGGGGGGATGGGGGATGTGACCCCCCCCCGTCCGCCCCCCGAACCCCCCCCTCACCATTTCACCCCCTCACCGCCCCTGGGGGGGCTCCGGGCCGCGCCCCCCAGGCTGTGCCTTACCGGCAGGGGGGCCCCGAGCCCCCCCACACTGTGCCCCCCCCTCACCGCCGAGCCAGGACCCCGGATTTTACACTGGGGGGGGAGGGGGGACCCCCCTCCCCCTTTTCTACACCTCCCCCCTCCCCCGGGGTCTTTTTTAAGCCACTTTTGGGTTTTTTCACTTTATTTTTGTTTGGTTTTTTTTGGGGGGGGGTGTCTCCCCCGCCCAGCACCAATAAAGTTTTCTATGGGACCCTCGTGGATTTGGGGGGGAGGTCCCGGAGGGAGGGGCTCCGAGGGGGGCAGGGCTTTAATGACCACGCCCCCATATGGGGAAACTCCGCCCACTCCACCACGCCCTTAGCGCCTGTCTGTCAATCACCGCCCTCCTCATCTGGCCCCGCCCATTGTAGCGGTCACACCCAGCTCCAGGCCGCGCCCAGCGGACACACCCAAGCTGACCACGCCCAGACATTCCCGCTAGCCCCGCCCCTTAAAGGCACCGCGGGCAGAACACGAAAAACGCTTTTAATGCGTGGGGGTGTGGCCTGTCGCGACAGGGGCGTGTCCAGAGCCCTGGGGGGCATGTCCAGAGCCGGCAGGGGCGGGGCCAGCCCCACCAGCAGCAGCAGCAGCGGTGACATTCACAGCTTGGGCGGGGGCGTGTCCTGAGGTTCCCTGGGCGTGTCCGGCCCCTCCCTGGGCGTGTCCGGCCCCGCCCTGGGCGTGTCCCTGCGCCCGCAGCTGCTCCAGGTCGCTCTGGAGGCGTTCCAGGCCCTGCCGGAGGTCGCTGAGGGTCTGCTCCAGGTGCTCCTCGCGGCGCCGGCTCTGCCCCGCCTGCCGCAGGTACTCCAGGTAGAGGCAGAGCCCCCCGACCCCGAAGACCAGCGCCTCCCCCAGCAGCTCGGCCCCCAGCTCGGCCGCCGCCTCCTCGTTCAGGGGCTTCACGGCCGCCCCCCGGAAGCCCAGCAGCCGCATCTTGGTTCGCATCTCCACCCAGTGGTAAACTGGAGAGAAGGGGGGTCAGGGGGCACGGCCAGAACCGGGGCGGGGGCGGCCCCAGGGTCGGCGAGATGTTCCCCCCGAAAGGAGGCCCAGATCGCCCCAAAATCCGGCCACAAATCCCCCCAAAATCCGGCCACAGATCCCCCAAAACCCCGTTCTAAATCCCCCAAACTCCGGCCACAGATCCCCCCAAAATCCGGGCACAAATCCCCCAAAATCCAGTCACAAATCCCATAAAATCCGGCCACAAATCCCCCCAAAATCCAGTCCTATATCCCCCAAAATCCGGCCACAGATCTCCCAAAAATCCGGGCACAAATCCCCCCAAAATCCGGGCACAAATCCCCCCAAAATCCAGTCCTAAATCCCCCAAAATCCGGCCACAGATCTCACCAAAATCCGGGCACAAATCCCCCCAAAAGCAGCCACATGTGTCCCGCCAAACCAACCCTAGATCCCTCCCGAAATCCTGTCCCAGATCCCCCCAAATCCAGCCACAAATTCCCCAAAATCTGGCCACAGATTCCCCAAAATCCGGCCACAAATCCCCCCAAATCCAGCCATAAATCCTCCCCAAACCAACCCCCGATCCCCCCCAAACCCCTGTCACAGGTTCCCCCCAAAAGCCACCCCCAGATCCCGCCAGTTCCACCCCCAGATTCCCCCCGAACCAGCCCCAAATTCCCACCTCCCCAAATCCATCCCCAGACACCCCCCAAAACAAAATCCCCCACCAAATCCATCCCCAGATCCCCCCCAAATCACACCCCTCCCGGAATAGTGTCCCCAGGTGTCCCCAGTGTCCTTGTCACCCCCCAGGACCCCCCGGACCCCCCACTCACTCCCACTAGGCAGACCAAAGGTTGGAAGGAGGGGCTGGGGCAGAGTCCCCCCTGTGTCCCCAAGTGTCCCCAAGTGTCCCCAGGTGTCCCCAGTGTCCTTGTCACCCCCCAGGACCCCCCGGACCCCCCCTCACCCCCACTGGGCAGACCAAAGGCCGGAAGGCGGGGCTGGGGCAGGGTCCCCCCTGTGTCCCCAAGTGTCCCCAAGTGTCCCCAGGTGTCGCCAGGTGTCCCCACGCCCCCATGACCCCTCCCCGACCCCTGTCCCTCAGGCGGGGCGGGGCCAGGCGCGGCCGGGGCGGTGTCCCCGCGGACCCCGCGGTGTCCCCCGGGTGTCCCCGATGTCCCCAGGCCGGGGGCGTCACTCACGCTGGGCGGGGGGCAGGCAGATGTAGGTGCGGAAGAAGGGGGAGGCGCGCGCCCCCGCCTTGATGCGCGCGGCCAGGGGCCGGCTGAGCTGGCGCGCGCCCAGCGTCAGCAGCTTGGCCAGCGGGAACGCGCCCGCCACCATCCTGGGGCCGGGGCGGCGCGCCGCGATGACGTCATCGCCCGGGGACACGCGCGCGCACGTGAGGGGGCGGGCACTGGACACGCCCCCTCCGCACGGGGGTTTGGACGCGCCCCCCTCCCTCCTCGTGGGGCGCCCCCTGGTGGAGGCGAGCGACCTCCGGTGGGGACACGCCCCCTTTCCCTTGGGACACGCCCCCTTCGCTTCGGGACACGCCCACGCGGGTCGGGGTGCTGAGGGACACTGGGGGACACTGGGACACCTGTGGGGTCACACCTGAGGGGCACCGTGGGACTCTGGGGGACACTGGGACACACCTGGGGGGACACTGGGACACACCTGGGGGGACACTGGGACACCTGTGGGGACATTGGGGACACACTGTGGGACATCGGGGGACACTAGGGGACACGTGAGAGACATTTGGGCACACCTGGGGGACACTGGGGGACACTGGGACACTTGCGGGGGACCCTGGGGTACAGGTGGGGGACACCTGTGGGACCCCGGGACACCCATGAGGACGCTGGGACACACCTGGGTGACACCGGGACCCTCATAAGTGGTACTGAGACCCCCGCGGGTGACACCGTGACCCCCCCGGTGACACTGTGACCCCTCTTGGCGACATCGAGGCTCCTCCCGAGCCCCCCCCGCCCCTCCCGGGGGCGGTCCCAGCTCGCGCCGGTGCCACCCGAGGGTGACAAAGCCACGCGCGGAGCCGGCAGCGGTGACACGGGCTGGGGACAGCGACACCGCAACCCGCGCGACAGCCGGGACCCTCCAGGGGACACTCGGGACCCTCCAGGGGACACTCGGGAACCCCCAGGGGACACCATGGGCCAGCAGGCAGCGACCGCCGCCCCGCCTGGAGCAGAGGTGAGACCCCCTCGATGTCCCCCGGTGTCCCCCCGCTGTCCCCGCTGTCCCCACTGTCCCCACTGTCCCCCCAGGAGCGCTCCGCCCAGGCCACCGTGGCCGCGTGGCGCCAGTACCGCCAGGCCTGCGAGCTGCACCTGCGCCTGGCCCCGCCCTCCTCAGGTGAGCCTCGGGGACACCGCGGGGGACACCGCGGGGGACACCGCGGGGACACCCCCTGACCCCCCTGTGACCCCCCAGGGCCCGTCTGCAACCGCAGCTTCGACCTGTACGCGTGCTGGGGTGACGCCGTCCCCAACAGCACGGCCACTGTCCCCTGCCCCTGGTACCTGCCCTGGTACCACCGAGGTAACGCGGGGACAGCGGCGGTGACCCGGGGATGTCCCCGCCGCGGGGACAGCGGGTGACAGCGCTGTCACAGTGCAGGGCGGCGTGGTGGCGCGGCGCTGCGGCCCCGACGGGCGCTGGGTGACAGACGACAGCGGCAGGACCTGGCAGGACAACACCCAGTGCGAGGACCTGGCGCAGGTGCAGCCGCTGCAGGTGGGGGACAGCCAGGGGACAGTGAGGGGACACGGCGCGGACGACGCAGGGACGCGGCAGGAGTAGAGGAGGGACAGAGAGGGGACAGAGAGGGGACAGTGCAGGGACAGCGAGGGGACAGAGAGGGGACAGAGAGGGGACAGCGCAAGGACACGGCGGGAGTAGAGGAGGGACAGAGGGGGACAGCGAGGGGACAGAGAGGGGACAGTGCAGGGACAGAGAGGGGACAGAGAGGGGACAGTGCAGGGACAGAGAGGGGACACGGCGGGGTCAGCCATGGGTCAATGCGGGGACACGGCGGGGAACAGCGCGGGGACACAGTGCGGCGACACCGCGGGGTGCCACCACGCCGGCAGGCGCCACGCGCCCGTCCCTGTGTCGAGCTCCGTGTCACACTGCGCCCCGCGTGTGTCACACTGTGCTCGCTGTCACACGGCGCCCCGTGTCGTGCTGTGCCCCGCGTGTGTCACACCGCGCGCTCCGTGTGACACCGTGTGGCGCTCCGCGGCGTCGCGCCGTGCTGGCACATGTGTCACCCCCCCCCCCCCCCCGTGTCCCCCGTGCCGTGTCGTGTCCCCTGCCGTGCCCGGTGTCCCTTGCTGTCCCCATGCTGTGCCATGTCCCCGTGTCCCCCTTTCCCCCTTGTCCTTGTGTCCCCCTGTGCTCCCGTGTCCCCCTGTCCCCGTGCCCCTTGTCCCTGTCCCCTGTCCCCGTGTCCCTGTCCCGTGTCCCTATCCCTGTCCCCGTGTCCCCGTGTCCCTTGTCCCTGTCCCTGCCCCGTGTGTCTGACCCCGTGTCCCCGTGTCCCTTGTCCCGTGTCCCTGTCCCCGTGTCCCTGTCCCCCGTGTCCCCCGTCCCCCCCGTCCCCGTGTCCTCTGTCCCTGTCCCTGTCCCCGTGTCCCCGCAGCGCCAGGCCTGGCTGCTGGAGCAGTTTCGCCTCCTCTACACCGTGGGATATTCGCTGTCCCTTGTCGCGCTGGTGGTGGCGCTGCTGCTGCTGCTGCTGCTCAGGTACGGGCACACCTGGGGCACTGCCACACCTGGGGGCTGATCACACCTGGGGGGCTGCTGGTCACACCTGGGGCACTGCCACACCTGGGGGCTGATCACACCTGGGGGGCTGCTGGTCACACCTGGGGCACTGCCACACCTGGGGGCTGATCACACCTGGGGGGCTGCTGGTCACACCTGGGGCACTGTCACACCTGGGGGCTGATCACACCTGGGGGGCTGCTGTGACACCTGGGGCACTGTCACACCAGGGGCACTGTCACACCTGGGGGGCTGCTGGTCAAACCCGGGGCACTGTCACACCTGGGGGGCTGCTGTCACTGTCGCCCCCACGTGCTGTCACCCCCCGTGGCAGTGTCCCCCGGGGGTGTCCCCGTGTCCCTGTCCCCAGGCGCCTGCGCTGCCCCCGCGGCAGTGTCACCCAGGGATGTCCCCGGGGGTGTCCCCGTGTCCCCGTGTCCCCGTCCCCAGGCGCCTGCGCTGCACGCGGAACCTGATCCACGCCAACCTGTTCGTGTCCTTCGCGCTCCGCGCCGCCGCCATCCTGACCCGGGACGCGCTGCTGCCGCACGGCCACCGCCGGGGACAGCGACACGGCCATCCCCTGCAGCTGCTGGGCATGCAGGTGGGCGCGGGGACAGCGCGGGGACACCTGCGGGACACCCTGGGGACAGCCTGGGGACACCCGCGGGAGCGGGGGACACCTAGGGACACCTGCGGAATGGAGGGAACAGCCTGGGGACACCTGGGGACACCCACGGGAGGGAGGGGACACCCATGGGAGGGAGGGGACACCCTGGGGACAGCCTGGGCACAGCCTGGGGACACTCTCGGGAGGGAGGGGACACCCATGGGAGGGAGGGGACACCCTGGGGACAGCCTGGGCACAGCCTGGGGACACTCTCGGGAGGGAGGGGACACCCATGGGAGGGAGGGGACACCCGCGGGGCTGGCTGTCACCCACCGCCGGTGGCCGCGCGGGGTCGCCCTCCCGCGGGTCGGGGACAGCGGGAGGGGACAGAGGGAGGGGACAGCGGTGTCGCCGCAGGCGGGCCCCGCGTGCCGCGTGGCGCAGAGCGTGGCCCAGTACTGCGTGGGCGCCAACTACGCGTGGGCCATGGGCGAGGGGCTGTTCCTGCTGCGCCTCCTGCTCGCCACCTCCGGCCGCCGCTGCCTGCCCGCCTTCCTGCTGCTGGGCTGGGGTGTGTCACCTGTCTCACCTGTGTCACCGTGTCAGTGCGTCACTGTGTTACCGTGTTATTGTGTTACCTGTGACACCTGTGTCACTTGTGTCACCGTCACCATGTCAGTGTATCACTGTGTTACCTGTGTCACCTGTCAGCTGTCACCTGTCCCCCCGTGTCGCCCGTGTCCCCTCCCGTGCCTCTGTGTCCCCCCTAACCAGGTGCGCGTCCCCTCCCCAGGTGTCCCCGTGCTCTTCGTGGTGCCCTGGGTGGTGCTGAGGTACCTGTACGAGAACGAGGGGTGAGCGCACCTGTCCCCGCGCTGTCCCCGCCCCTGTCCCCCCCCCCCGAGGGGACACAGGTGACAGGGGCGGGGCCCCGCAGGTGCTGGGAGCGCAATGAGAAGGTGGCGGTGTGGTGGGTGATCCGCTGTCCCATCCTGGTCGCCGTCGCGGTGGGTGACATCGCGGGGGCGGGGGGGGGTGGCAGTGTCCCCGGGGTGTCACCGCAGGTGTCACCTCAGGTGTCACCTCGCCGCCCAGGTGAACTTCGTGGTGTTCGTGCGGATCGTGCGGATCCTGGTGGCCAAGGTGCGCGCGCACCAGGTGTCCCGCGGGGACACGCGCCTCAGGTGGGGACACGGGGACACCTGGGGCAGGTGGGGGACACCTGGGGGGACACGGGGACACCCGGCACGGCTGGGGACATGGGGAGGGACACGGGGACACCTGGGGCAGGTGGGGACACCTGGTGCCCAAGGGCTGCCCCATCCCTGGGTGTGTTCCCAGGTGTGACCCCATGACCGGGCTTGTCACCAGATCTCCCTGGGCGTGTCCCTAAGGGTGTCCCCGTGCCCGGGGCTGTCCCAGCAGTGTCCCCGCGGTGTCCCCGTGTCCCCATGTGTGTCCCTGTGCCCGGGGCTGTCCCAGCAGTGTCCCCGCGGTGTCCCCGTGTCCCCATGTGTGTCCCTGTGCCCGGGGGTGTCCCCAAATCTCCCTGGGCGTGTCCCTAAGGGTTTCCCCGTGCCCGGGGGTGTCCCTGGGTATCCCCAGGTGTGTCCCCAAGTGTCCTCCCAGGTGTGTGCCCGTGCCCGGGGCTGTCCCTGGGTGTCCGCAGGCGTGTCCCAGCCGTGTCCCCGCCGTGTCCCCGTGTCCCCAGGCTGGCGCGCTCCACGCTGACGCTGATCCCGCTCCTGGGGGTGCACGAGGTGATTTTCGCCCTGGCCGGGGAGGGCGAGGGCGGCGGCGGCCTGAGGCTGGCGCGGCTCTGCCTGCACCTGCTGCTCACCTCGGCGCAGGTGAGGGCACACGGCGACAGCGGGGACAACGGGGGGACACCCGGGCCAGGTGGGGACATCGGGGGGCACACGGGGACAGTGCAGCGGGGCTTTATTGGGGTTGATTCGGGGGGCAATGGAAGCCCCAGGAGCCCCCCCAAGGTGTCCCCGTGTCCCCCCCTCCCCGCCCAGGGCCTGGTGGTCAGCGTCCTCTACTGCTTCACCAACAAGGAGGTGCGTCACCGGCCGGGCGCGCTGTCGCGACACGGCGCCACGGTGTGGCGCCGTGTCGCGACATGCCCGCCCTCCCGCAGGTGCAGGCTGAGGTCCGCCGGGGGTGGCAGCGGTGTCGCCTGGGCGTGCCCGGCCCCCCCAGGGCCCCCCCGAGGGGTCACTCCCGGCGGGGGCAGCGCCCGGTGGCCGAGAGCGGCTGCTGAGGGGAGGGGGGCACCTGGGGGGGCACCTGGGGGGGCACTTGGGGGTGCTGGGGGGCACCTGTGGGGTCTGGGGGACACCTGTGGGGTCTGGGGGGGACACCTGCGGGTGCTGGGGGGCACCTGTGGGTGTGGGAGGGCGGGTCTCCAAGAGTTTGGGGTGCGGGGGGCGGTTCTGGGTGAATTTGGGTGTTAGGGGGGGCCTGGGGGCCTCTGACACCTTGGGGACACCGGGGGGGGGCGGGTCCCCAGGTTTGTACCCTAAAAATAAACCAACCACATGACACCCAGGGGTGATGCGAGGTCATTGCGGGCGGGGGCAACTACGACTCCCAGCACGCCCCGCGGCGCGGCGCCGAGCGGCACGGCGGGAGCGAACTACGGCTCCCGTGAGGCGCCGCGCGGCGCAGGCGCGGGGCGCGGCGGGCACGGGCGCAGGCGCGGCGGGGCACCCCGGAAGCGGCCGGAGAGGCGGAGCGGCCGCGCCCGGCACTGCCCGGTGAGCGGGGGAGGGGCGGCGGCACCGGGTGGGGCCCGGCCGGCGCGGGAGGGGGAGGGGCGTGGGCGCGGAGCGTCGCGGGACGACCCCCGGGGAGCGGCCGGGCCCGCGGCTCGGTGGCTGAGAGCGGCCACGGGGCCTAACGGAGGGCACGGCGGGGGCTCGGGGGGGGGGATCCCGGTGCGACACCGAGCCCCGGCGCGGGGGGGGGGACGGGGCCGCTCAGCCGCCGCGCGGGGGGGCGCCGGGTGGGTCCGGTGACGTCCCCGCGGCCGCGGCGCGGAGGGGCCGGGCCCCGTAACGCGTCCCCCCCGCCGGGCACCGGCGCCGGTTCCCCCCCGGGCCCCCCCCGGGCCCACGCGGGACCGGGACCGGCGGCGCGGGCCGGGCGGGGCCGCCGTGCCCCGCCCCCTCCACGCCCCGCCCGTCGCTCGGGACACGCCTCCCGCCGCGCCGCGCGCCGCCGTCCATATATGGGCACGGCCCGAACGCCGCGCGCTGATTGGCCGCCGGTCCGGCGCGCGCGGGAGGGAGGCGTTAAACGGGCGGGGCGGGGCGTGGCCGCCGCCGCGCGGGGCGGGGCGGGGCGCGAAGAGGGGCGGGGCGCGGGGGTGGGCGGGGCTGGGCGGCGGCGCGCGTGGGACGCGGGCGCGGCCCCGCGATGTCCCCGCGTGTCCCCCCCGGGTGTCCCCGGCGCGGGTGTCCCCGCGCGTCCCCGCCGTCACCCGCCGTCTCTCCGCAGGCCCGGGCGGCCCCGGCGGCGTGGCCGTGCCATGCGGCGGCGCTGATGGAGCCCAGCGCCTTCCCGCAGCTGCAGCTGTGGTGCCCGCGCCCCTTCGGCACCTTCTCGCAGAACAAGCCATGCGCCCCCGCCGCCGCTCCCGCGGCCCCCCGCAAGCCCCTGGGCGGCTGCCGCCCCTCGGAGAACACCCCGCCCGAGCCCCCCGAGCCCGGCCCGCCGCCGGCGGCCGCGGCCGAGGACGGGCGGGTGCTGCTGGACACCTGGTACGTGATCAAACCCGGCAACACCAAGGAGAAGGTGGCTTTCTTCGTGGCGCACCAGTGCGGCGGCGGCACCGGCGGCGGCGGCACCGGGGGCGGCCGCGCCAGCACCATGAAGGTCAAAGGCAACTGGGGCAGCGACAGCTCCAAGGCCAAGCGGCGCCGGCGCTGCTGCCACGACCCCAAAGCCGCGCCCTGGGCCGCCAGCTCCGGCGACACCGGCCCGAAGGACACTGCTAAGGACACCCCCGCCGACACCGACGGCGGCGGCGACGCGCCGGACCTGCTGTCCGTGGCGGAGATGGTGGCGCTGGTGGAGCGGCGGGCGGCGCTGGCCCTGCAGAGCCTGCCCCGGCCCTGCGGCGCCCCGGCCCCGCTGGTGCTGCTGGAGGCTCCGGGCGGCCCCGAGTGCCGGCGGGTGGCGGCGGCCGTGGCGCAGTTCGAGTCGCAGCAGCAGCACCGGGAGCGCGCCGGGGCCCGGCCCAACGGGCTGTGCCGGGGAGGCGCCGCCGCCGCCGCCGCCGAGTGCGCCCCGGGAGCCGCCGCCGCCACGGCGGGGCCCGGCGAGGTGCGCATCGCCTTCCGCATCTCCAGCGGCCGCGAGCCCCGCGCCGCCACCGCCGCCACCGCGGCCACCGGCGCCGGCCCCGAGCGGCCCCGGGCGCTGGGCGCCAAGGACCAGATCACCTGCGACCTGTACCGGCTGGTGAGCCCGGCGCGGGCCGGCGTGGGGCTGCTGCTGGCCGCCAAACCGGGCGACAAGGACGGCTCGGACGAGGCGGCGGCGGCGGCGGCGGAGCCTCCCGGGGCCTCCGCCGAGGGCGTGACGGCAACGGCGTCGCCGCGGGACTGCGCGTCCGGTTTCCACGTGGACGTGGTGGTGACGGGCGTGGTGGACCAGTGCGTGTTTTTCGGCAAGGACAGCGCCAAGCAGGTGACGGAGGAGACGGTGCGGCTGCCGGACGAGCCGCCGCCACCGGGGCAGCTCTTCCTGCTGCCGGGGCGCCACGAGGAGCCGGCGGCAGCGGCGGTAACGGCGGCGGCTGCGGCGGGCCGCGAGGCTCCCGGTGACCCGGCGCTGTGCCGCTTGTACCGTCACGTTTCCCACGACTTCCTGGAGATCCGATTCAAGATCCAGCGGCTGCTGGAGCCGCGGCAGTACATGCTGCTGCTGCCCGAGCACGTCATGGTGAAGATCTTCAGCTACCTGCCCACGCAGGCGCTGGCCGCCCTCAAGTGCTCGTGCCACTACTTCAAGTCCATCATCGAGACGTTCGGCGTGCAGGCCACGGACTCGCGGTGGAACCGGGACCCCCTGTACCGGGACGACCCCTGCAAGCAGTGCAAGAAGCGCTACGAGCGGGGGGACGTGTCGCTGTGCCGCTGGCACCCCAAGCCCTACCACCACGACCTGCCCTACGGCCGCTCCTACTGGATGTGCTGCCGCCGGCCGGACCGGGACGCGCCGGGCTGCCGGACCGGCCTGCACGACAACAACTGGGTGCACCCGGCCCAGGGCCGCAGGGAGGACGGCAGGTGAGGGACGGACGCACGGACACACGGATGGACGGACGCACGGACGCACGGACGGCTCGGGGGAGGGGCGGGAAGGGCCGCGGAAGGATGGAAGAGAAAAAAAAAAGAGAACAAAGGAACGGAAAGGCCGAGCGTGGAAGCGTGGAGGGGACGGGCGGGGATGGGGTGGACGCGCCCGGGAGTGGCCGCGGGGGCGGGGACGTCACCGCGCTGGTGGCCCCGAGGAGGGTGACGTTCCCTGCAGGGTGGTGTCCCCACGGAGGACAGTGGGGACAACCCAATGGTGGCCCCGAGGAGGGTGACGTGCCCTGCAGGGTGGTGTCCCCACGGAGGACAGTGGGGACAATCCAGTGGTGGCCCCGAGGAGGGTGACATTCCCTGCAGGGTGGTGTCCCCACGGAGGACAGTGGGGACAACCCAATGGCGATGTCCCCAACTGGGCCCTGGAAGGACGATGTCCCTCAGAAGGTGACATTCCCCTCCAGGGAGGTGTCCCCAGGGAAGGGGCTGGCCCCACAGGCCAGGGTGTCCCTCGGAACGGTGACAACCCTGCCCAGGTGACAGCCCCACAGCAGGGCTGGTGGCACTGGGCGGGGCGGCGGGCCCAGAGCAGGTGACACGAGCCCCACGGGCTGTCCCCGGTGCTGTCCCCAGCTGAGGTCACCTGTCCCGGAGGTGGTGACATCACACGCTGACACCCGAGGGGGTGGCAGTTGCGAGGAGGATGGTGTGGCCACCCCCTGTGTGTCCCTGTTAGGTCCTCCCATGTCCCTCTGTCCCCCCATGTCCCTCTGTGCCCCCCCTGTGTCCCCGTGTCCCTCCCGTGTCCCTGTGTCCCGGTGTCCCTGTGTGTCCCCGTGTCCCTGTGTCCCCGTGTCCCCCCCGTGTCTCCCCCGTGTCCCTGTGTGTCCCCTCTGTGTCCCGGTGTCCCTGTGTGAACCCTCTGTGTCCCCCCTGTGTGTCCCCTCTCTGTCCCCCCGTGTCCCTCTGTCCCCGCCGTGTCCCTGTGTCCCCTCTGTGTCCCGCCGTGTGCCTGTGTCCCCTCTGTGTCCCGCTGTCCCCCTGTGTGTCCCCCTGTGTCCCCCTGTGTGTTCCCTCTCTGTGTCCCCCCATGTCCCTCTGTGTCCCCTCTGTGTCCCGGTGTCCCCTCTGTGTCCCGGTGTCCCCCTGTGTGTCCCCCCGTGTCCCCCTGTGTCCCTGTGTCCCGGTGTCCCCCTGTGTGTCCCCCCGTGTCCCCCTGTGTCCCGGTGTCCCCCTGTGTGTCCCTTCTCTGTGTCCCCCCGTGTCTCTCTGTGTCCCCCCGTGTCCCGGTGTCCCCCTGTGTGTCCCTTCTCTGTGTCCCCCCGTGTCTCTCTGTGTCCCCCCATGTCCCTCTGTGTCCCCTCTGTGTCCCGGTGTCCCCTCTGTGTCCCGGTGTCCCCCTGTGTGTCCCCCCGTGTCCCCCTGTGTCCCTGTGTCCCGGTGTCCCCCTGTGTGTCCCTTCTCTGTGTCCCCCCGTGTCTCTCTGTGTCCCCCCGTGTCCCGGTGTCCCCCTGTGTGTCCCCTCTCTGTCCCCCCGTGTCTCTCTGTGTCCCCCTGTGTGTCCCTTCTGTGTGTCCCCCCGTGTCTCTCTGTGTCCCCCCGTGTCCCCCTGTGTCCCTGTGTCCCGGTGTCCCCCTGTGTGTCCCCTGTGTGTCCCTTCTCTGTGTCCCCCCGTGTCCCCCTGTGTCCCTGTGTCCCGGTGTCCCCCTGTGTGTCCCCTGTGTGTCCCTTCTCTGTGTCCCCCCGTGTCCCCCTGTGTCCCTGTGTCCCCCTGTGTGTCCCCCCGTGTCCCCCTGTGTCCCTGTGTCCCGGTGTCCCCCTGTGTCCCGGTGTCCCCCTGTGTGTCCCCCCGTGTCCCCCTGTGTCCCTGTGTCCCGGTGTCCCCTCTGTGTCCCGGTGTCCCCCTGTGTCCCTGTGTCCCGGTGTCCCCCTGTGTGTCCCCTCTCTGTCCCCCCGTGTCCCCCGCGTTCTCGCGCCCGTCCCTTGTCTCCCGCGTGGGCGTGGCCTCCCGCTCCATCCCCGCCCACCGCCCAATCCCCGCTCCCTTCGTCACCCCGCGCGGCCTCGCCCCCTCCCGGCCCCGCCCCTCGGCAGCGATTGGCCCGCTCCGGCCCCGCCCCGCTCCGGCCCCGCCCCGCCATGCGCCAGGTCCCGGCCGGGTCCCGCCGCTCGCGGGCCGCGGGTTCGAGTCCGGGCCCGGTGCCGGGGCCGCTGCCGGTACCGGGCCCGGGCCGCCTGCGGGGGCTCCTGCCGCGCTCCCCGCGCCCGCCGCGGCCGCTGCTGGCGCTGCTGGCGCTGCTGGCCGCCGCCGCCGTCCTGTTCCTGGCCTGGCCCGGCGGGGAGAGCGGAACCGGCCGCGCGGTGAGCGACTAACGGGGGGGGGGGAACGGGAGCCCCCCCAAAACCTTTCGGGACCCACCGGGACCCCCGGCAGCCGCTGGGCCCTCGGGCTCCGCGCTGGGGCGGGGTCAGAGGATGCCGGGGGGTCCTGGGGACCCCGAAACCCCCGGGGGGACCCCAAAACCGCTCCGGGAACCCCAAAACCGCTCCGGGAACCCCAAAACCGCTCCGGGAACCCCAAAACTGGCTCCGGGACCCCCAAAAATGGCTCCGGGAACCCCAAAAATGGCTCCGGTACCCCCGAAATGGCTCTGGGACCCCAAAAATGGCTCTGGGAACCCCAAAAATGGCTCCGGGACCCCCAAAAATGGCTCTGGGAACCCCAAAAATGGCTCCAGGACCCCCCTAATGTCTCCGATACCCCCCCAAACTCCATCGGGACCCCCAAACCCCCCCGGACCCCCCCAAACCTCTCGGGCCCCTGACACGCCCCCCCCGCGCCCCCCAGGCCGCCCCCGGCCCCCCCTCGGACGCTGCCCTGCGGACCCTCCTGGCGCACCTGGACCCCGCCCGGCTCTGGGGGTCCCTCCTGAGACCCCTCCTGCACGAGAGGGTCCCGGGGGGGCCCGGCAGCCGCGCGGCCCGGCAGGTGAGACCCCCCGGGACCCCCAAATACACCTGAGACCCCCCGGGACCCCAAAATACACCTGAGACCCCCCTGGGAACCCCAAATACACCTGAGACCCCCCCGGGACCCCCAAAATACACCTGAGACCCCCCTGGGAACCCCAAATACACCTGAGACCCCCCCGGGACCCCCAAAATACACCTGAGACCTTCCTGGGGGCCCAAAATACACCTGAGACCCCCCAGAGACCCCCAAAATACACCTGAGACCCCCCCGGGACCCCCAAATACACCTGAGACCTTCCTGGGGGTCCAAAATACACCTGAGACCCCCCAGAGACCCCCAAAATACACCTGAGACCCCCCTGGAAACCCCAAATACACCTGAGACCCCCCCGGGACCCCCAAATACACCTGAGACCCCCCCGGGACCCCCAAATACACCTGAGACCCCCCCGGAGACCCCCAAATACCCCTGAGACCCCCCGGGACCCCCAAATACACCTGAGACCTTCCTGGGGGCCCAAAATACACCTGAGACCCCCCAGAGACCCCCAAAATACACCTGAGACCCCCCTGGAAACCCCAAATACACCTGAGACCCCCCCGGGACCCCCAAATACACCTGAGACCCCCCCGGGACCCCCAAATACACCTGAGACCCCCCCGGAGACCCCCAAATACCCCTGAGACCCCCCGGGACCCCCAAATACACCTGAGACCTTCCTGGGGGCCCAAAATACACCTGAGACCCCCCCGGGACCCCCAAAATACACCTGAGACCCCCCGGGACCCCCAAATACACCTGAGACCCCCCCGGGATCCCCAAAATACACCTGAGACCCCCCGGGACCCCCAAATACACCTGAGACCTCCAAATCCCCCCAGACCCCCCCCGTGTCCCCCCGATCGATGTCCCCACCTGTGTCCCCCCCCCCCCAGCACGTGCTGTCCCACCTGCGCTCCCTGGGCGCCCCGTGGCACCTGGAGCTGGACACCTTCACGGCGGCCACGCCCCGCGGCCAGGTGACCTTCAGCAGCGTGGTGGCCACGGCGGCGCCGCTGGGGGCGCGGCGGCTGGCGCTGGCCTGTCACCTGGACACCAAGGTGCTGCCGGGGCCACCTGGGACACCTGGGACACCTGGGCCGCCCTTCGTGGGCGCCACCGACGCCGCCGTGCCCTGCGCGCTCCTGCTGGAGGTGGCGGCGGCGCTGGACACGCACCTGAGGGAGCGGGCGGGGCAGGTGAGGGGGGGGGACACCTGGGGGACACCTGGGGCATGCCAGAGGGCACCTGGGGGGTGTCTGGGGGGCACCTGTGCCCTCCTGCTGGAGGTGGCAGTGGCCCTGGACGTGCACCAGGGGGCACAGGTGAGGGGTGGGGACACCTGGGGGACACCTGGGGGCAGCTGGTGGTGGTGCTGGACACACACCTGAGGCACTGCAGGGAACGGGTGGGGGGTGGGGACGCCTCAGGGACACCTGGGGGACCTGGGCCCTGCCTGGACACCCCACAGGTGTGTGCCAGGTGTGCCCAGGTGTCCCCAGGTGTGCCCAGGTATCCCCAGGTGTATGTCACGTGTTGGCAGGTGTGTCACTTGTGCCCAGGTGTCCCCGGGTGTATCACAGGTGTATGTCAGGTGTGCCCAGATGTTCCCAGGTGTGCCCAGGTGTGTGACCAGGTGTGTCCCCGCAGGCGCCCGCGGTGACGCTGCAGTTGCTGTTCCTGGACGGGGAGGAGGCCTTTGGGGACTGGAGCGCCACCGACTCCCTGTACGGGGCGCGGCACCTGGCGGCCAAGATGGCGGCCCGGGGACACCCCGCGGGGTCAGAGGTCACCGCCATGGTCAGTGACATGGGACAGTGACACTGGGGTCAGAGGTCACCGCCATGGTCAGTGACACGGGGGGGGCATTGTCCCCGTGTCCCTGTCCCCATGGCTGTGTCCCCACGTGTCCCCCGGTGTCCCCACATGTCCCCACGTGTCCCCCGGTGTCCCCACATGTCCCCACGTGTCCCCTGTGTCCCCAGAGCCTGCTGGTGCTGCTGGACCTGCTGGGCGGCCCCGGCCCCGCCATCCACAGTCACTTCCCCCAGAGCCACCGATGGTTCCTGCGCCTGGCCGCCATCGGTGCGACACGGGGACACCGGGGGGACACCGGGACACGGGGACAGGGCGGGGACAGGGCGGGGGACACGGGGACAGGGCTGGTTCCTGCGCCTGGCCGCCATCGGTGCGACACGGGGACACCGGGGGGACGACGGGGGGACATGGGGACACGGGGACAGGGCTGGGGACGCGCTGGAGGGACGGGGACAGTGAGGGGAGGGGACAGTGAGGGGAGGGGACAGTGGGGACCGAGGGGCGGCGGCATCGGGAGGTGGGACAAGAACCGCGGGGGGGGGGGGGTGTGTGGCGGTGTCCCCCATGTCCCTGGTGTGTCTTCCGTGATGTCCCCCACGTCCTCAGTGTGTCCCCAATGTCCTCGATGTCCCCAGTGTCCCCGCAGGTGTCCCCCATGTCCCCCCATGTGCCCCCGTGTCCCCGATGTCCCCCCGTGTCCCCAATGTCCCCGATGTCCCCCCGTGTCCCTGATGTCCCCGCTGTCCCCCCATGTCCCCAATGTCCCCGATGTCCCCAATGTCCCCGATGTCCCCCGTGTCCCTGATGTCCCCGTGTCCCCCCTGCAGAGCAGCGCCTGCGCCGTCTGGGGCTGCTGCACGCGCCGCCCGCGGCCCCGCCCATGTTCCGCCTGAGCCCCGCCCCCGGGCCGGTGGAGGACGATCACGTGCCCTTCCTGCAGCGAGGTGACTGTCCCCAAACTGTCCCCAGACTGTCCCCTGGGCTCCTCCGTGAGCCCCCCCGGTGTCCCTCCCATGTCCCCCTGATGTCCCCAATGTCCCTGCTGTCCCCGCAGGTGTCCCCCCCCCAGTGTCCCCCCAGTGTCCCCCCAGTGTCCCCCCAATGTCCCCAGTGTCCCCCCAGTGTCCCCACTGTCCCCCCAGTGTCCCCGCTGTCCCCCCAGTGTCCCCCCAGTGTCCCCCCAGTGTCCCCAGTGTCCCCCCAGTGTCCCCAGTGTCCCCGTGTCCCCGCAGGCGTGGCGGTGCTGCACGTGATCCCCACGCCGTTCCCGCGGGTGTGGCACACGCCGGGGGACACCGAGGACAACCTGCACCCCCCGACCGTGCAGGATCTGGCCCAGGTGCTGCTGCTCTTCGTGGCCGAGTTCCTGCAGCTCTGAGACCCCCGAAACCACAAATAAAGCCCCCCAAAAAACACCAAAAAAACCCAAAAACGCCCCAATTTATTGCCTGGAAATGGGGGCTCCCGGGGGTCACACCTGGGGGGCAGAAAAAGGGGGTGAGGTTTTATTTGGGGTCCCAGGGGGGGATTTGGGGGTCCCAGCGGGGAATTTGGGGGTCCCAGGGGGGGATTTGGGGTTCCGGGGGTCTCACCCTGGTGGCCGAGGCTCTTTGGGTGCGTCGCTCCGGCCCGGGGGGGCTCAGCCGGGGGGTCCCCCCCGTGTCCGCCGGGGTCCTGCTGCCGAAATCCGCCGTGAGACCCCTCCCCAAAAAAAAACCACCCCAAATTCCCACCTGGAACCTCCGGGACCCCCCAAAAAACCCCAAATCCCCCCACCTGCCGCCCCCAAACCCCTTCACCTGCCATCCCCAGACCCTCCAAACCCCTCACCTGCCGCCCCCAGACCCTCCAAACCCCTCACCTGCCGCCCCAAACCCCTCACCTGCCTCCCCCAGACCCCCTCACCTGCCGCCCCCAAACCCCTCACCTGCCGCCCCCAAACCCCTCACCTGCCTCCCCCAGACCCCCTCACCTGCCGCCCCAAACCCCCCAAACCCCCTCACCTGCCGCCCCCAAACCCCCAAACCCCCTCACCTGCCGCCCCCAAACCCCTCACCTGCCTCCCCCAGACCCCCTCACCTGCCGCCCCAAACCCCCCAAACCCCCTCACCTGCCGCCCCCAAACCCCCAAACCCCCTCACCTGCCGCCCCCAAACCCCCAAACCCCCTCACCTGCCGCCCCCAAACCCCTCACCTGCCTCCCCCAGACCCCCTCACCTGCCTCCCCCCCTCCTCCTCCTGGCCACGGCCAGCCCCACGCCGGGGGCGAGCAGCAGCAGCGGGAGCGCGCAGAGCGCCAGCGGCGCGGGCGCGCGGCGCGGGCGGGGGTCGGGCTCGGGGGCGCGCACCCGCTCCTCGCAGCGCCCCCCCATGAAGCCGGGGGGGCAGGCGCACACCGGGCCCGAGAAGTGCGTGAAGCACGTGCCGCCGTTCCCGCACGGGCTGGGGGCGCAGGCGCCGGCGCGGCGGCGGCACCGCGGGCCCCCGAAGCCCAGCGTGCAGGTGCAGGTGAAGGCGTTGGCGCCGTCCTGGCAGGTGCCGCCGTGCGCGCACGGGTTGGGGCTGCAGTCGTCCGCGTTGTGCTGGCAGCGGCGGCCCGAGAATCCCGGCGGGCAGCGGCACAGCGGGGCCAGGCCCTGAGAGTCCCGGCACTGGCCGCCTGCGCGGAGAGGAGCGGAGAAACGGGGCGGTGGGGAAATGGGGGGCACGGGGGGGAAGGGGAAAATAATGGGGGGACAGTGGGGAAATAAGGGGGGGATAATGGGGGGGATAATGGGGGGACAGTGGGGAAATAAGGGGGAGACAGCGGGGAAATAAGGGGGGGACAGTGGGGAAATAATGGGGGGGTAATGGGGAAATGATGGGGGGACAGTGGGGAAATAAGGGGGGGACAGTGGGGAAATAAGGGGGGGATAATGGGGGGGATAAGGGGGGGACAGTGGGGAAAGTAATGGGGGGACAGTGGGGAAATAAGGGGGAGACAGCGGGGAAATAATGGGGGGACAGTGGGGAAATAATGGGGGGACAATGGGGGGATAATGGGGGGACAGTGGGGAAATAATGGGGGGATAATGGTGAAATAATGGGGGGACAGTGGGGAAAATAATGGGGGGACAGTGGGGAAATAAGGGGGGGACGGGGGGGATAATGGGGGGATGATGGGGGAAAATATGGGGGGACAGTAGGGAAAATAATGGGGGGATAATGGGGAAATAAGGGGGGATAAGGGGGGATGATGGGGGGGCAATGGGGAAAATAATGGGGAAAATGAATAATGGGGGGATAATGGGGGAAATGGGAAAATAAAGGGGGGATAAGGGGGGGAATCATGGGGGGACAATGGGGGAATAATGGGGGGAAGATATGGGGATTAGGGATAAACGAGAAAAAGGGGGAAATGGGGGGAATAATGGGGAAAATAATGGGGGGTAATGGGGGAAAAATGGGAAAAAAGGGATTTGGGGGTAAAAGGGAAGAATGGGGAGACAAAAGGGAGAGCGGGGGGTTTGGGGGGGTTTTTTGGGGGAGTTTGGGGTGTTTTTTAGGGGTTTCGAGAGGGGTTTTTGGGGGGCGTTGGGGGTGTTTTGGGGGTCTTTGGGGTTTTTGGGGGGGGGTTGGGTTTTTTGGGGGTTTTTTGGGGGGGCGGGTCTCACCGTTGAGGCAGTACTGGGGGTCGCAGCGATCCGCCCGGCGCTCGCAGTTGGAGCCGCGGAATCCCGGGGGGCAGCGGCAGCTGTACCCGGGCCCGGGGGGGCTCCCGGGGGGGCTCCCGGGACGGGGGTCGGGGGCGCAGGCGCCGCCGTTGAAACACGGCCCGAGGGCGCAGGGGGAGGGGGGCACCTCCGGGAGGGGCTCGGGGACCCCCGGGAGGGGATTGGGGACCCCCGGGGCCACCGGGAGATGGTCTGGGACCCCCGGGAGAGGATTTGAGACCCCCGGGAGGGGATTGGGGACCCTCAGGAGCGGCTCCGGGACCCCCGCGACCACCGGGAGATGGTCTGGGACCCCCGGGAGGGG
Organism: Chamaea fasciata; assembly: GCF_029207755.1. NCBI lineage: Eukaryota > Metazoa > Chordata > Aves > Passeriformes > Sylviidae > Chamaea > Chamaea fasciata. The sequence continues at coordinate 60,885 of NW_027094456.1, forward strand.
ATTGGGGACCCCCGGGAGGGGATTGGGGACCCCCGGGAGCGGCTCCGGGACCCCCGAGGGATGATCCGACACCCCCGGGAGGGGAGCCGGGACCTCCGCGACCACCGGAACCGGCTCCGGGACCCCCGGGAGATGCTCTGGGACCCCCGGGAACGGCTCTGAGACCCCCGGGAACGGCTCCGGGATCCCCGGGAGCGGCTCCAGGACCCCCGGGAGATGCTCTGGGACCCCCGAGAGGGGCTCCGGGACCCCCGGGAACGGCTCTGAGACCCCCGGGAGATGCTCCGGGATCCCCGGGAACGGCTCCGGGACCCCCGGCTCCGGGCCGCGCCGTCCGGGCGGGGGCGAGGACGGGCCGGGGGCTCCGGGGGTCGCTCCCGGGGCCACCGAGGGAGGGTCCGGGACCACCGGAGCCGCCGCCGCCGGTGTCGCCGGGATGTCGCAGCCGCTCCCGTGTCCCTGCGGGGGAGGGGGGGGGGGGACAGCGCCGTTACCGGGGCCCGGGGGGGTTCCAGAAGGTTCCAGGGGGGACCATGGGGGGGGGGGGGGGTCGCACTTACCGGGCAAACGCCGGCGGGGCCGCAGGCGCTGGGGGGGGCACAGGGCCCGCGACACCCCCCTGAGGGGACAGAGGGGGGTCAGGGGTCCCCAAACCCCGCGGGGGGGTCCCGGGGGGGTCAGGGGTCACCAAACCCCGCGGGGGGGGGGTGTCAGGATTTGGGGGGACTCACGGGGGGCGCAGCAGCGGCTCCAGCAGCGTCGGGGGGCGCAGGGGGGGCCGCGGGGGGGGGAGGGGCAGCGCAGGCGGGTCCCGAAGCGCAGCCCCCCCCCGGCCCCCCCCCCGCCACGGGCCCCCCGGCCTCAGGCGCGGCCGCGACACCGCGCGCCCCAAAAGCCGCAGGGGGGGTCCTGGGGAGGAGGGGGGGGGCACGGGGGGGGGGTCAGCGCCTCCAGAACCCCCCGGGACCCCCCCGGCCCCATTTACCGCCCCCAGCCCCAAAAACCGCCCAAAATCCCCGATTTGTTCCCAATTTCCCGCCCCCCCCGGGACCCCCAATTTCCGTCCCCCCAAAATCCCCCCCCCCGGCCGCTCTTTGCCCCCTCCCCCATCTCTGAGCCCCCTCCCCAATTCCCGGACCCCCCCGACCCCCCCCGACCCCCCCTCACCCCCGGGGGTCTCCTCCAGCCGCCAGGACTCGACCACGAGCGAGACGCTGCCCTGGGGGGGAGGGGGGACAAAAAATTTGGGGGATTTTTGGGGGCGGGGCTCAGGATTTGGGGGTCTCTCAGGTTTGGGGGGTTCTCTAAGATTTGGGGGGGAGTCTCTCAGATTTGGAGGGGTGTCTCAGATTTGGGGGGTCTCTCAGGATTCCGGGGGGGTCTCTCAGATTTGGGGGGGGTCTCTCAGATTTGGGGGTCTCTCAGGATTCCGGGGGTCTCTCAGATTTGGGGGGGGTCTCTCAGGATTTGGGGGTCTCTCAGGATTCCGAGGGTCTCTCAGATTTTGGGGGGGGTCTCTCAGGATTCCGGGGGGGTTCTCTCAGGATTCCGGGGGTCTCTCAGATTTGGGGGGGGTCTCTCACCGGCCAGCGGAAGGCGAGGGGCAGGCGCAGCAGGCGGGGGGCTCCGGGCGCGGGGGGGGGGCCCGGGGGGGCTCTGCGCGACCCCCAGGCTGCAGCCGCGCCCCCCGGGCGGGCGGAGGCAGAGCCGGAACTGGAGGCGGCACGAGGGGGGGCCCCCGCAGGGACCCCCGGGACCCCCCCGCGCCGACAGCACCCGCAGCTCCAGGACCCCCCCCAGGGGACGGGCCTGGGGGCGGCACCGCGGAATCAGCCCCGGGACCCCCGGAATTAACACCGGGACCCCGGAAAACCCCCCGGGACCCCGAAATTAACCCCGGGACCCCCGGAATCAGCCCCGGGACCCCAAAATTAACCCCGGGACCCCGAAATCCCCCCCCCGGGACCCCCGGAATCAGCCCCGGGACCCCAAAATTAACCCCGGAACCCCGAAATCCCCCCCCGGGACCCCCGGAATCAGCCCCGGGACCCCAAAATTAACCCCGGGACCCCGAAATCCCCCCCCCGGGACCCCCGGAATCAGCCCCGGGACCCCCGGATTTAACCCCGGGACCCCGAAATTAACCCCGGGACCCCGAAAACCCCCCCGGGACCCCAAAATTACCCCAAAACCACCCCCGGGACCCCGGAAATTAACCCCGGAGACCCCAAATTAACCCCCCAAATTCCAAATCCTCCCCAGAGACCCCAAAATTCACCCCGGTGACCCCCAAAGTGACCCCAGGGACCCCAAAATCCCCCCCGAGCCCCCCCCCCAGCCCCCGAACTGCCCCCTCAGGACCCCCCCCCCAGCCCCCCCAATTCCCGGAGCCCCCCAAATCCCAAACCTCCCCTCCCCCCTCACCGGGGCGGGGCCGAGGAGGAGGAGGAGGAGGGGCAGGAGGGGGAGGGGCAGCAGCATGGCCGGGCCTGGGGGGTCCCGGGGGTCGCGTCCGGGCCGGGGCTCGGCGGGCTCTGAGCCCGGGGCCGCCCCCAGACCCATTTGTAGGCTCCAGGCCCCGCCCCCCGGCCGAAACCCCGCCCACCCAACGCAAACCACGCCCCCCTGGGGGGTCCTGACCCCGTAAAATCCCAAAAAAGGGAGATTCGGCCCCAAGCCCCCCCAGCCGCGGGATCCCGCCCCCAGCCCCCAAACCGGGGCCGTTTGAGCCCCCCCGCCCCCCACACACCCGGGCGCTCTCGGAGCTCCGTTTCCACCTTTATTCGCCCCAAAACGGGACCCGGAACCCCCAAAAAACCTCCCGGATCCCCCACCCAGAATTCCCGGGGATTCGGGGCCGGGGGAGGATTCTGGGATCGGCCTCTCCTGGGACGTGTTCCTGCCCAGGGTTGTGACGTCATGGTGATGTCATGATGACGTCACTGCTGCTTGGAGCGCGGCCAGAGGCGGCCGGTGAGGGAGCCCAGGAACGCCCCCGGCGCCTTCCGGCCCTGCGCCAGCTCCGCCAGCCGCTGCTGCTCCTCCTGCGGGGCCACGAACGGCGGCGTCGGGTCAGGGCGGGGCCCCGCAGGGGTCACCTCAACCCTCCAGGTGTGCCCGGAGCCCTCCGGGTGTCACCCGAGCCCTCCCCCTCCAAGGTGTCCCCAGCATCCCCCAGGTGCTTCCCTGTCCTCACCGGTGTCCCCAGGTGTGTCCCCATGTCCCCCCAGGTGTGTCCCCAGGTGTGTCAGCTGTCCCAGGTGCCCCCAGGTGTGTCCCCAGGTGTGTCCCAGGTGTCCCAGGCGTGTCCCCAGGCGTGTCCCCAGGTGTGTCCCAGGTGTCCCAGGCGTGTCCCCAGGTGTGTCCCCAGGTGTGTCCCAGGTGTCCCAGGTGTGTCCCCAGGTGTGTCCCCATGTGTCCCCAGGTGTGTCCCAGGTGTGTCCCCAGGTGTGTCAGCTGTCCCAGGTGTCCCAGGCGTGTCCCCAGGTGTGTCCCCAGGCGTGTCCCCACCTCCTCCAGGCGGGAGCGGCGCCGCTGGAACGCCGCCAGGGGATCTTCCTCCAGGGAATAATTCTCCAGCACCGAGCGCACGTCCTCCACCCCGCTCAGGGCGATGGCTACAGCGGGGTTCAACGGGGTCAGAGGTCACGGCTGGGGTCACTGGGGTCACTGGGGTCAGGGTTTGGGATTTGGGGTCATTGCTCAGGGTGACGGCTGCAACGGATTTGGGGCGGTTTGGGTGGATTTGGGGTGGTTTGGGTGGATTTGGGGCGGGTTTGGGTGTGTTTGGGGTGGTTTGGGTGTATTTTGGTCAGGTTTGGGTGTATTTTGGTCATGTTGGGGCGGGTTTGGGGCGGGTTTGGGTGTATTTTGGGGTAGTTTGGGTGTATTTGGGGTGGTTTGGGGCGGTTTGGGTGTGTTTGGGGTGGTTTGGGTGTATTTTGGGCAGGTTTGGGTGTATTTTGTTCGGGTTTGGGTGTATTTTGGTCAGGTTTGGGTGTATTTGGGGCGGTTTCGGTGTATTTTGGGCAGGTTTGGGTGTATTTGGGGCGGTTTCGGTGTATTTCGGTCAGGTTTGGGTGTATTTGGGGCGGTTTTGGTGTATTTTGGCCGGGTTTGGGCGTGTTTGGGGCGGGTTTTGGGTGGATTTCGGGGGATTTCAGCAGGTTTCACCCACTTTTGAGGAAGGCGGTGAGGTCGTACAACGCCCTGTCCTCGGAGGCGCCGTCCCAGCGCGGCAGCGCCAGCCCGTTGTAGGGCTGCAGGCGGAACGAGTCCCGGCGCCAATCCACCACCACCACGCGCGCCGGGTCCCGGTTCAGGCACGAGATGTCCTGGGGGGCGAAGGAGAAATCCGGGAGGGGGAACCCCAAATCTGGGAATTGGGAACCCCAAATCCGGGAATGGGACCCCAAATAAAAACGGGGATGGCACCCCAAATATGGGACCCAAATGCGGGAATGGGATCCACAAATATGGGAATTGAGACCCCAAATATGGGAATGGGACCCCCAAATCCAGGAATTGTACCCCAAATCCAGGACTGTGACCCCAAATCCGGGACTGTGACCCCAAATCCAGGACTGTGACCCCAAATCCAGGACTGTGACCCCAAACCCCGGACTGTGACCCCAAATCCGGGACTGTGACCCCAAATCCAGGACTGTGACCCCAAATCCGGGACTGTGACCCCAAACCCGGGACTGTGACCCCAAACCCGGGACTGTGACCCCAAATCCGGGACTGTGACCCCACCCCCGGGACTGTGACCCCAAATCCGGGACTGTGACCCCAAATCCGGGACTGTGACCCCAAATCCGGGACTGTGACCCCACCCCCGGGACTGTGACCCCAAATCCGGGACTGTGACCCCACCCCCGGGACTGTGACCCCAAATCCGGGACTGTGACCCCAAACCCCGGACTGTGACCCCAAACCCCGGACTGTGACCCCAAATCCGGGACTGTGACCCCAAACCCGGGACTGTGACCCCAAATCCGGGACTGTGACCCCAAACCCGGGACTGTGACCCCACCCCCGGGCGCGGGGCGCCCACCTTGACGTGCTGCCCGTCCATGTAGCGCGTGGCGTCGCGGAACAGGCGGTAGGACACGAAGCCGTGCGGGTCGATGCTGTCGATCAGCGGGAACGCCGTCTGGGGGAGGGGGCTTTGGGGTCACTGCCGGGGGTTTTGGGGACCCCTCCCCCACAGCCGTGACCCCCATCCCCTCCTGACAGCCCCTCCCCCTCCCCAAAAAAATCCCCCCGAGCGCAGCCGGGCGGGGCCGGGGAGGGTTTTCCCTTCTCAGGAATTCGTCGTCCTAAAAAAACCCAAAAAACCCCTGAACCCCTCCCGGAAAAAAAACCAAAATTCTCCCGACCCCCCGCAGAAGACGAAGGTTTTCATCCTCCCCAAAATCCCCCCAAATCAACCCAAAAAAAACCTGCAAACAGCCCCAAAACGCAGCTCCAGGGTCGGGATGATTCCCCCAAATCCGACTTCGCTTTTTTGGGGGTTTTTTTGGGTTTTTTTTTTTTGGGGGGATGGTTTTTTGTGGGCTTTTTGGGAGGGGGATTTTGGGGGTTTTTAGGCCTTTTTTTGGGGGGGGGGGTGGGTTTTTTTGGGGGGTTCTGGGGCCAGGGTTTTTTTTTTTTGGGGGGGGTGGTTTTTTGGGTTTTTTTTGGGTGTGTTTTGTGGGTTTTTGTGCCTTTTTTTGGGGGAGGAGATGGGTTTTTTGGAGGCTTTTTTGGGGGTGTTTTTGGGCCTTTTTTTTGGGGTGCTTTGTGGGGGTTTTGGGTGAGGTTTTTTGGGAGGTTTTGGGGCCAGGGTTCTTTTTTTTTTTGGGGGGGGTGTGTGGTTTTCGGCCACGTTTTTTCGCGGTGATTTCTCAGAGACATTTTGGGGGCACCCCTAACCATCAAACCACCCAAAAAAAACCTCCCAAAAAAACCCTAAAATCCTCAATCCCTCCCCCAAAAAACCCCAAACCCCCTCAAAACTTCCCCAGACCCCCCAAACCCTCCCAAAACCCCAAATCCCCCCAAATTTCCCCCGAATTTCCCCCAGTCCCCCCTCACCATGCCGGTCTCGGAGGTGAAGACGACGATCTCGTAGAGCGGCGCCAGCTGCTGCAGCAGGTGCTCGATGCCCGGGCGCTTCTTGAACCTCCAGCCCGTCACCAGCTGCGCATTGGGGACAATTCCAGAGGTTTTGGGGCCAATTCCGCGGTTTTGGGGCAAATTCTGCCGGTTTTGGGGTGAATTCCGGTGGTTTTGGGGCCAATTCCGGCGGTTTTGGGGTGAATTCCGGTGGTTTTGGGGCTTGGGGAGCGGCGGAGGGGGTCCCAGGGGGGCTTGAGGGGTTTTTGGGGGGGGTTTGGGTTTAGGATTTTTGGGGATTCAGAATTTTGGATTTTTTGAGGTTTTTGGGGTTCGGGGTTTCAGAATTTTTGGGTTTTTGGGGTTTGGGGTTTCAGGATTTTGGGTTTTTTTGGGTTTTTTTTGGGTTTTTTTTGGGCTTTTTCGGGGTTCAGGGTTTCAGAATTGCTGGATTTTTGGGGTTTTTTGGGGTTCAGGCTTTCAGGATTTTAGGGTTTTGGGGTTTGGTGGTTTTTGTGGTTTGAGGTTTCAGAATTTCTGGATTTTGGTTTTTTGCAGTTCAGGCTTTCAGGATTTTTGGGGTTTTTTGGGGTTTTGGGTTTTTTTGCGTTCAGGCTTTCAGGATTTTTGGGTTTTTTGGCTTTGGGGTTTTTGGGGAGCAGCCGCGGGGCCCGGGCGGGTTCGGGGCGTCCCTCACCGACCACTCGGGGTGCAGCAGGACCCCCGTGAGCTCGAGGACCAGCGTGTAGGGCGGTTGGTAGTAGGGCTCCCGCAGAGGGTCCGGCAGCAGCTTGGGGCTGGTGGGCTCGATGATCATCTGGGGACACGGGGGACATGGGGGATGGGGACCCCAAAACGGGGACCCCAAAGGGGACACTGGGGGACATGGGGATGGGGACCCCAAATGGGACAGGGACCCCCAGACAGGGACCCCAAAAGAGACAAGGACCCCAAATGGGGACACGGGGGGACACTGGGGACGGGGAGCCCAAATAGGGACGGGGACCCCCAGGCAGGGACAGGGCCCCCCCCCCTGCAGGGACAGGGACCCTCCAACGGGGACAGGGACACCTAGACCACCCCCCCACCCCAGAACTGTCCCAGGACCCCCCAGCCCTCGTCCCCCTCCCCAGCCCGGGGCCACAGCAGGTGACAAATCCCTGGGGACAAATCCCCAGAGCCGCCCCTCCCCCTGCCCCGCCCCTGGGGACACCCCGGGACCCCCAAACCCCCCCAGGACCCCCAAAGCCCCCCAAGCCCCACCTGTCTGTAATCCTTGAAGTATTTGTAGGTTCTCCGCAGGTGCCGGATCCCAACGGGGTCTGAGGAGCCCCCGTGAGACCCCTGGGGGGGACAGAGACCCCCGGGGGGGGCACAGAGACCCCCAGAGACCCCTGGGGGGGGACAGAGACCCCCCCCAAAGGGGACAGACACCCCAGAGGGGACAGAGACCCCCCCCAGAGAGGACACAGAGACCCCCAGAGACCCCCAAGGGCACAGAGACCCCCCCAAAGGGACACAGAGACCCCCCAGAGACCCCCCCGAGGGGACAGTGACCCCCCCCAGGAGGGGACAGTGTCCCCCCCTCCCCGTCCCTCTGGGGTCACCGGGGGGCCTGAGAGGGGCTGGGGGTGGCACCGGGGTGACAAACGGCACCGGGGGGTGACACCGGCGCGTCCCCTCCCCCCGCCCCCCACCCGGGGGGGTCACTCACCGCTGTCGAACTCATCGGGGATCTGTGGGGACATTGAGGGGACATTGAGGGGACATTGAGGGGGGAGGGCCGGCCCGGGGGACAGGGACAATTCGCAGGGAGGTGACACCGGCGACGCCGCGGCCTCACGTCCTGTTGTCCCCCCTCCTCCCCCCCCCCCGGGGTCATTGTCACCCTCGGCCACCCCCTTTGATGTCCCCCGGATGTCCCCTCCCCCCCCGCCCCTCCCAGGCGGCGCCAAAAGGGGCTTCGGGTGACAAAAGTGACACCAGGGACGGGGGATGGGACGGGGGGGGGGGGCTTGGGGACCGGACACCCTCCCCTCCCCCCCCCCCCGGGGACAATTGTCCCTCTTTGTCCCCTCACCTTGTCCCCGTGCTCGTCCACCGCGTTGCTGCCTGTGGGGGACAGTGGGGGGACACCGGGGGGACATTGGGGACATCGGGGGGACATCGGGGAGACAGCCAGCGGTGTCCCCACAGTGTCCCGGGGGAGGACAGGGGACACTCGGGGACACTGAGGGGACACTTGAGGACACTCGGGGACACTGAGGGGACACTGAGGGGACACTTGGGGACACTGAGGGGACACTCGGGGACACTGAGGGGACACTAAGGGGACACTGAGGGGACACTGAGGGGACACTTGAGGACACTTGGGGACACTGAGGGGACACTGGGGACACTGAGGGGACACTGAGGGGACACTGAGGGGACACTCGGGGACACTGAGGGGACACTGAGGGGACACTGAGGGGACACTGAGGGGACACCTGGGGACACGGAGGGGACACTGGGGACACTTGGGGACACTGAGGGGACACTTGGGGACACTGAGGGGACACTGGGGGACACTGAGGGGACACTTGGGGACACTTGGGGACACTGAGGGGACACTGAGGGGACACCTGGGGACATTTGGGGACACTGGGGGGACACTGAGGGGACACTGAGGGGACACTGAGGGGACACTGAGGGGACACCTGGGGACATTTGGGGACACTGACCAGGGCCACGGGGGAGGACAGGGGAGGTTGGGGACATGGGAGGGTACAAAGGGGACTTGGTGGACACGGGGGGACACGTGGGGACATTTGGGGACACTCGGGGACACTTGGGGACATTGTGGGGACTGAAGGGACACCCGGGGACATTGATGGAACACACGGGGACACTCGGGGACCCTCGAGGACACTGAGGGGACACTGAGGGGACACTGGGGACACCGGGGACATTGTGAGGACCTTTGGGGACATTAGGGCCAGCGGGGCCAGCGGCACGCACCGAAGACGTAGAGCACGGCGGCGCCGCCGGCGGCGGCCAGGAGCCCCCCCAGGCGCAGCGCCAGGCGCCGCAGCGACCCCCGCGGGTCCCCGGAGCTGTCGCCGGAGTCCTGCGGGCCCGGGGCCGGCCCCGACACCTGCGGGGACAGCGGGGGCTCAGAGCGGGGCACCGGGGACACCGGGGACACCGGGGGACACCGGGGACATGGGGACTGCCTGGGGACACCTGAGAGACACCTGGGGACTGCCTGGGGACACCTGGGGACACCTGGGGACACTGGGGGACACCGGGGGACACCTGGGGACTGCCTGGGGACACCGGGGGACACCTGGGGACTGCCTGGGGACACCGGGGACACCGGGGGACACTGGGGGACACCGGGGGACACCTGGGAACCACCAAGGGACACCTGGGGACACCTGGGGACACCTGGGGACTGCCTGGGGACACCGGGGACACTTGGGGACACCGGGGACACTTGGGGACACCGGGGACACTTGGGGACTGCCTGGGGACACCGGGGACACTTGGGGGACACCTGGGGACACCTGAGAGACACCTGGGAACCACCAAGGGACAGCTGGGGACACCGGGGGACACCTGGGGACACCGGGGACACCGGAGACCACCTGGGGAATGCCTGGGGACCCCTGGTGACACCTCGGGGACCCCCGGGGACCCCTGGGAACCACCTGGGGACAACTGGGGGATACCGGAGGGACCCCTGGGGACACTGAGGGAAACCGAGCGACAGCCGGGGGACCACCTGGGGACCCCTGGTGACGAGCAGGGGGTGTCCCCGGCCACCGGCGGGGGGACACTCGGGGCCTGTGGCGAAGCCCGGAGCCCCCGGCGACCCCCGGGGACCCTCGCGCCCCCCCGCCCCGCCTGTCCGTGCGCGCACCTGGTGCTGCCGCAGCCGCTCCCGCAGCAGCGCGGCCGTGTCGGGGCCCGCGGCGGGGCCGCTCAGGGCGCGGCGGGGCCCGGGCCCGGCGGGCGGCGGCAGCTCGGGGGTCCCGGCCCGGCCCCGCCGCGGCCCCAGCGCCCTGCGCGCCCCCCAGGCCGCCGCTCGCCCCGCCGCGGACGCCGCCATGTTGCCGTACGGCAAAGCGCCGGCGCGGCGGCGGCGGCCAATGGGGTGGGAGCGGCGGGGAACGGGAGAGCCAATCGGAGGGTGAGGGCGGAGGCCGGGAGGCGGGGAGATGAGGTGGTCGGCCAATGGAGGAGTGGCGGGCGGCCAATGGCGGCGAGGGGGGAGGCGGGGCCGGAGGAGCGGCGACCAATCAGAGCGAGCGGTGGCAGGAGAGGCGCGAAGCCCGGGGGAGCACGTGGAGCCGGGCCCGGGTCAATGGAGGGGCCGCGACCCCCGAACCCGGCCCCGAAACCCCCCGAACCCGGCCCCAAACCCTGGCCCTGAGCCCCCCAAAACCAGCCCCCAAATTCCTGAAACTGGCCCCAAAACCAGCCCCAAACCCCACAAAACTTGGCCCAAAACTGGCCCCGAACCCCCTGATACCGGCCCCAAAACCAGCCCTGAACCCCCCTGAGACTGGCCCTAAAACCAGCCCCCAAATTCCTGAAACTGGCCCCAAAACCCACAAAACCTGCCCCAAAATGGGCCCCAAAACCGGCCCCAAACCCCTCAAAACCGGTCCCAAAACAGGCCTTGGAATGAGCCGCAAACCCCCTGAGCTCGGCCCCAAAACCGGCCCCAATCGCCCCCCAAAATCCTCCGCGCCCCCATCACAGGGGCGTGCCCACCCTTGATCACCCCGCACCCCAAAATCCGACAGGGGAGGGGCGGGGGCTGCACCCCCCGGGTCTTTATTGGACACCAAAAACCGGGTTACAACAAACGGGGCGGCGGGGGGGGAACAAACCGGGGAGAAAAGGGGGAAAAAGGGACAAAAAAACGGGGGAAAAAGGGACCAAAAGGGACCAAAAGGGACAAAAAGGGGGCGGGGGGGCGTCAGGCCTCGAGCAGCTTCCCCAGGAAGCGCAGGTTGAGGATCTTGAGCTGCTCCTCCAGGTCCATGCGCACGATCCCGTCCTCGCCGTCGATGCTCAGCAGGATCCCGGTGGCCTCGCGGTCCTCGCCCAGGATCACCTTCACCTGGGGAGGGGGGAATCGGGGGCTGGGGGGAGCTGGGGGGCTTGGGGGGGGGGGGGGCTGGGTGGTCCTAGGGGGGTCTGGGGGGGCTCAGGGGGCTCTGGGTGGTCCTAGGGGGGGTTTGGGGGGTCCTGGGTGGTCCCAAAGGGGTTTTGGGGGGGCCCCAGGTGTGTTTGGGGGTTCCCAGATGTGTTTCGGGGTTCCCAGGTGTGTTTCTGGGGTCCCAGGTGTGTTTGGGGGTTCCCAGGTGTGTTTCTGGGGTCCCAGGTGTGTTTGGGGGTTCCCAGGTGTGTTTGGGGGGTCCCAGGTGTGTTTCGGGGTTCCCAGGTGTGTTTTGGAGGTTCCCAGGTGTGTTTGGGGGTCCCAGGTGTGTTTATGGGTTCCCAGGTGTGTTTTAGTGGGTTCCCAGGTGTGTTTATGGGTTTCCAGGTGTGTTTATGGGTTCCCAGGTGTGTTTGGGGGTTCCCAGGTGTGTTTCTGGGGTCCCAGGTGTGTTTCTGGGGTCCCAGGTGTGTTTTGGGGGGTCCCAGGTGTGTTTGGGGGGTCCCAGGTGTGTTTCGGGGTTCCCAGGTGTGTTTTGGAGGTTCCCAGGTGTGTTTCTGGGGTCCCAGGTGTGTTTGGGGGTCCCAGGTGTGTTTTGGGGGATCCCAGGTGTGTTCAGGGCCCCACCTTGTTGCTCTTGGTGGGCGTGACGGGCTCCAGGTGCTCGCTGGACACGCTCACCACCTTCTCGCTGTCCTTCAGGTACACGGAGCACATCCCGCCCTGGGGGCCGGGGGCTCAGCCTCGCGGGGACCCCAAACTGCCCCCAGACTGACCCCAAACTGCCCCAAAACTGCCCCCCCAAGTGCCCCCAGACTGACCCCAAACTGCCCCCAGACTGACCCCAAACTGCCCCCAAAACTGCCCCCAGACTGACCCCAAACTGCCCCCAGACTGACCCCAAACTGCCCCAAAACTGCCCCCAAACTGCCCCCAGACTGCCCCCAAAACTGCCCCCCAACTGCCCCAAAACTGCCCCCCAAACTGCCCCCAGACTGACCCAAAACTGCCCCAAAACTGACCCCAAACTGCCCCCAGACTGACCCCAAACTGCCCCCAAACTGCCCCCAGACTGACCCCCAAACTGCCCCCAGACTGCCCCCAAACTGCCCCCAAACTGCCCCCAGACTGCCCCCAAACTGCCCCCCAACTGCCCCAAAACTGCCCCCCCAAACTGCCCCCAGACTGACCCAAAACTGCCCCAAAACTGACCCCAAACTGCCCCCAGACTGACCCCAAACTGCCCCCAAACTGCCCCCAGACTGACCCCAAACTGCCCCCAGACTGCCCCCAAACTGCCCCCCAAACTGCCCCCAGACTGACCCAAAACTGCCCCAAAACTGCCCCCCAAACTGCCCCCAGACTGACCCCAAACTGCCCCCAGACTGACCCCAAACTGCCCCCAAACTGCCCCCCGAGTGACCCCAAACTGCCCCCCAACTGCCCCAAAACTGCCCCTCAAACTGCCCCCCAGACTGACCCCAAACTGCCCCCAGACTGACCCCAGACTGACCCCAAACTGCCCCCAGACTGACCCCAAACTGCCCCCAAACTGCCCCCAGACTGACCCCAAACTGCCCCCCAACTGCCCCAAAACTGCCCCCCAAACTGCCCCCAGACTGCCCCCCAAACTGCCCCCAAACTGCCCCCAGACTGACCCCAGACTGACCCAAAACTGACCCCAAACCCCCCAGACCCCAAACCCCAGACCCCGCCCACTCACGGTGACGCTGCGGATGACCCCGGTCTGCCCCACGGCGGCGCTGGTAGGAGTCGCGCACCTTGACCTGGATGTCGGTGGTGACCCAGTCGCCGGCGCTGGGCTCGATCCCCGAGCCCGGAGTGTGCGGGTTGTAACCGCCGGGGGACGGGGCCCCGGGGGTCATGGGGCTGTACCCCACCGGGCTGGGGCTGGGCTGGCCTGGGGACACCGGGGACACGGTTAGGGGTCACTGTGGGGTCACCGTGGGGTCATGGGGCTGTACCCCACCGGGCTGGGGCTGGGGCTGGCCTGGGGGACACCGGGGACACGGTTAGGGGTCACTGTGGGGTCACCGTGGGGTCATGGGGCTGTACCCCACCGGGCTGGGGCTGGGGCTGGCCTGGGGACACCGGGGACATGGTTAGGGGTCACTGTGGGGTCACCGTGGGGTCATGGGGCTGTACCCCACCGGGCTGGGGCTGGGGCTGGCCTGGGGACACCGGGGACACGGTTAGGGGTCACTGTGGGGTCACTGTGGGGTCATGGGGCTGTACCCCACCGGGCTGGGGCTGGGGCTGGCCTGGGGACACCGGGGACACGGTTAGGGGTCACTGCGGGGTCACCATGGGGTCACCATGGGGTCACTGTGGGGTCACTGTGGGGTCACCATGGGGTCACTGTGGGGTCATCAGGGGTCACAGGGCTGTGCCCCACGGGGCTGGGGCTGGCCTGGGGACAGTGGGGACATCTGTGGGATCTGTGGGGTACCTGGTACACCATGGGGTGCCAGGGGGCTCTGTGGGCTCAGGGGGTGCTCCGTGGGGCCAGGGAATGTTCTATGGGGTCTCTGGGGTGCTTCATGGGGTCTGTAGGGTCTCTGGGGTGCTCTATGGGGCCAGAGGGTGCTCTATGGGGTCTGTAGGGTTTCTGGGGTGCTCTATGGGGCCAGAGGGTGCTCCATGGGGTCAGGGGTGCTCTATGGGGTCAGTAGGATTTTTGGAGTGCTCTATGGGGTTATGAGGTGCTCTATGGGCTTTTGGGGTGCTCTATGGGGTCTGTAGGGTCTCTGGGGTGCTCTATGGGGTCAGGGGTGCTCTATGGGGTCTGCAGGGTCTCTGGGGTGCTCTATGGGGCCAGAGGGTCCCCTATGGGGCTATGGGGTGCTCTATGGGGTCTGTAGGGTTTCTGGGGTCCTCTATGGGGCTATGGGGTGCTCTATGGGGTCAGTAGGGTTTCTGGGGTGCTCTATGGGGGCTATGGGGTGCTCTATGGGGTCAGTAGGGTTTTTGGGGTGCTCTATGGGGTTATGAGGTGCTCTATGGGGGCTATGGGGTGCTCTATGGGGTCTATAGGGTTTCTGGGGTGCTCTATGGGGCTATGGGGTGCTCTATGGGGTCTGTAGGGTTTTTGGGGTGCTCTATGGGGCTATGGGGTGCTCTATGGGGTCTGTAGGGTTTTTGGGGTGCTCTATGGGGCTATGGGGTGCTCTATGGGGTCTGTAGGGTTTCTGGGGTGCTCTATGGGGCTATGGGGTGCTCTATGGGGTCAGTAGGGTTTTTGGGGTGCTCTATGGGGCTATGGGGTGCTCTATGGTGGTCTGTAGGGTTTCTGGGGTGCTCTATGGGGCTATGGGGTGCTCTATGGGGTCTGTAGGGTTTCTGGGGTGCTCTATGGGGCTATGGGGTGCTCTATGGGGTCAGTAGGGTTTTTGGGGTGCTCTATGGGGCTATGGGGTGCTCTATGGGGTCTGTAGGGTTTCTGGGGTGCTCTATGGGGCTATGGGGTGCTCTATGGGGTCAGTAGGGTTTTTGGGGTGCTCTATGGGGCTATGGGGTGCTCTATGGGGTCTGTAGGGTTTCTGGGGTGCTCTATGGGGCTATGGGGTGCTCTATGGGGTCAGTAGGGTTTTTGGGGTGCTCTATGGGGCTATGGGGTGCTCTATGGGGTCTGTAGGGTTTCTGGGGTGCTCTATGGGGCTATGGGGTGCTCTATGGGGTCTATAGGGTTTCTGGGGTGCTCTATGGGGCTATGGGGTGCTCTATGGGGTCAGTAGGGTTTTTGGGGTGCTCTATGGGGCTATGGGGTGCTCTATGGGGTCAGTAGGGTTTTTGGGGTGCTCTATGGGGCTATGGGGGTGCTCTATGGGGTCTGTAGGGTTTCTGGGGTGCTCTATGGGGCTATGGGGTGCTCTATGGGGTCTATAGGGTTTCTGGGGTGCTCTATGGGGTCTCCGGGGTGGCGGCGGTACCTGGTAGGCCATGGGCGACGGCGTGGGGTGGTAGCTGGCCGGCGAGTGCGTGTTCTGGTAGCCCACCGGGCTGGGCGCCACCTGGTGGTAGCTCTGGGGGGTGAGGGGCTGGGCTGGTAGGAGCCCTGGGGGGAGGGGACGGCGTAGGGCGAGAACTGCTCCGTGTTGTACCTGCGGGCAGGTGAGGGCCGCACCCGCGTCACACCTGGGCCCCACGGGAGCCGCTTCCCCCCCTCGAGGCCCCCGCGTTCGGGGGCCCCCCAAAAAACCCAGATTTGGGGGTCTCCCCCCCACCGGATTTTGGGGGGTTTGGGGTCCCCAGGACCATTTACTCCCTTCTCCCCCCCTCTCCCCATATCCCACCCCATAGATTTTGGGGGTGCCCCCCTGGATTTCGGGGGATTTTGGGAAGATTCCAGGGGGGTTTGGGGAGGATTTTGGGGGGATTTTGAGAGGATTTTGGGGTCCCCAGGAACCGTTTTCCCCTTTCCTCCCCCCTCCCCATATCCCAACCCCACAGATTTGGGGGTGCCCCCCCTGGATTTCGGGGGATTTTTGGGGAAGATTCCGGGGGTGTTTTGGGGAGGATTTTTGGGGTATTTTGAGAGGATTTTGAGGGGATTTCGGGGAGGATTTCGGGGAGGGATTTTGGGGGGATTCCCGGGGCATTTCGGGGTCCCCACTCACATGGCGGGGCGTGCCGGGGGTCTGGGGGTTGTAGGGCTGGCTGACTTGCGGGGGAGGCGGGGTCGGGGTAGCCCGGCGTCTGCGGGTTCGGCGTGCCCCCGTAGCCCTGCGGCGACGGCGTGGGCTCGTCCTCAAAGCCGTACTCGAAGTCCTCGTCCGCCCTGGGGGGACACGGGGGGACCCCGGAAACGGGACCCCAAAGGGGAGGGGGGTTGGGGAGGGGACCCCAAAACGGGAACCCCACCCCAGAGAGAGAGGGGGAGACCCCCCAAAGGAGAGAGTTTGGGGAAGGGTCCCCAAAGGAGATTGCTTTGAGAGGTTGAAAGGGGCGTTGAGGTTATTTTGGGGTGATTTTGGGTTATTTTGGGGCGGGGGTCTCACCTCGATGGGGTGTTGGGGTTGTTGGGGTGATTTGGGGTTTTATGGGTTATTTTGGGGTGATTTCGGGTTTTTTTTGGGGTGATTTTAGGGTTTTTTGGGGCGATTTTGGGTGATTTTGGGGCGGGGGTCTCACCTCGACGGCATGTTGGGGTTGTTGGGGTGATTTGGGGTGATTTTGGGGGTTTTTTGGGGTGATTTTGGGTTATTTTTGGGTGATTTTGGGGGTATTTTGGGGCAGGGTCTCACCTCGATGGCGTGTTGGGGTATTTTAGGGTGATTTTGGGGGTTTTTTGGGGTGATTTTGGGTTATTTGGGGGTATTTTGGGTGATTTTGGGGCGGGGTCTCACCTCGACGGCGTGTTGGGGTTGTTGGGGTCCCAGGCCCCGCTCTGGGCCGGGGTCCTGCTCCCGTCGTGCAGGGGGGTCTGCGACCCGTAGTGGGGGGTGCGGCTCCCTGGGGACACCCCGAAAACTGTCACCCCTCCCCCCCGAGCCACCCCCCAACGTCGGGGGGCACCCCAAAACCACCCGCAGCCCCACCCAGGGTTTGGACCCCCCGGATTGTTCCCAGATGTCCATCAACGTCCCCAGGTGCCCCCAGGTGCCCCCAGGTGTCCCCAGGTGACCCCAGGTGTCCCCAGGTGTCCCCAGGTGCCGCCACTGACCGTCGTGCAGCGGGGTCTGCGAGCCGTACATGGGGGTCCGGGAGCCCGAGCCGTACATGGGGGTCTGGGAGCCGTACATGGGGGTCCTCCCGTAGGCCGAGGTGAGACCCCCGGGGCGCCGGGAGCCGCTGTGGGGTCACGCGGGTCACGGGGGGGTCACGGGGGGCTCCAAGGGGGTCACACAGAGCCAGCAGGGCGGGGCTCCGGGACCCCCCCTTGGGGGTCACCCCCAGCCCACAGAGGGGACCCCAGGCCTGTCCCTGTCCCCAGGGGTGTGCCCAGGGGTGTCCCCAGGTGCCCCCAGGTGTCCCCATGTCCCCCCAGGTGTCCCCGGTATCCCCAGGTGCCCCCAGGTGTCCCCATATCCCCCCAGGTGTCCCCATGTCCCCCCCCGGTGTCCCCCGGTGTCCCCAAGAATCCCTAGGTGTGTCCCCATGTCCCCCCAAGTGTGCCCAGGTGTGTCCCCATGTCCCTCCAGGTGTCCCCAGGTGTCCCCAGGCGCCCCCAGGTGTCCCCCCAGGTGTCCCCAGGTGTCCCCAGGTGCCCCCAGGTGTCCCAGGTGTCCCCAGGCGCCCCCAGGAGTCCCCCCAGGTGTCCCCAGGTGTCCCCCCCAGGTGTCCCAGGTGTCCCCAGGCGCCCCCAGGAGTCCCCCCAGGTGTCCCCAGGTGTCCCCAGGCGCCCCACGCACACGGTGGTCAGTCTCTGCCTGTCCACAGAGATGGTCTGGCAGGTTGAGTGCAGCTCCACCCGCGCCGTCGACTCCGTGGCGTCCTTCACCACGCCGATGTACCCTGGGGGGGTGGGGAGGGGGGCAGAGGGTCGGGGGGGCCCGGGGGGGGTTCCGGGGGGTTCAATCCCCCCCCGGGGCAGTTTTGGGGGTCCCGGGGGGTTCAATCCCCCCCCGGGGCAGTTTTGGTGGTCCCGGGGGGTTCAATCCCCCCCCCGAGGCAGTTTTGGGGGTCCCAGGGGGTTCAATCCCCCCCCCGGGGCAGTTTCGGGGGTCCCGGGGGGTTCAATCCCCCCCCGGGACAGTTTTGGGGGTCCCAGAGGGTTCAATCCCCCCCCCGGGGCAGTTTTGGGGGTCTCAGGGGGTTCAATCCCCCCCCCGGGGCAGTTTTGGGGGTCCCAGGGCGCCCCCAGACCCACCTTTGTACGGCCCCTGGGAGATTCGCACCGTCTGCCCGATCAGGTCGTTGTCGCGGCGGCCGCGGCCCCGGCTGAGCCCCCCGGCCCCGAAGCCGCCCCGTTGGCCTGGGGGGGCACAGGGAGGGGTCAGAGGGGTCCCCAGAACCCCCCAAAGCCCCCCCGGGACCCCCCCAGGGCACTCACCTGCCCCGCTGGGGTGCATGGGGCTGCTGATGCGCGGGGACATGGGCACGAAGCCGCACATGGCGAAGTTGGTGACGTCGCGGGGCTGCGGCGTGGAGAAGGGGGGTGAGAACGGGGGGACTCGGGGGGATTGGGGGGGACTCGGGGGGATTCGGGGGTCCCCGGCTGACCTTGGAGCCCCCCGCCAGCACCAGGTGGCGCGTCTTGCAGACGAACATCCCCCCGTTCTCCACCAGCTTCTTGCAGTGCAGGAAGGCGAAGCCGCGGAACAGGTGCCGGATCTCGCCCTCGCGGCCCTGCGGGATTACCCCGGATTAACGGGGGGGCCCCGAAACTAGCGGGGGGGACCCCCAAATTACCCCAAATTATCCCAAACTAATGGGTGGGACCCCCCAAAATCATCCCAAACTAACGGGCGGGACCCCCAAATTACCCCAAATTAACAGGCGGGACCCCCAAATTACCCCCAGATTAACGAGGGGGACCCCCCGAAATTATCCCAAATTAACGGGCGGGACCCCCCAAATTAACGGGTAGGACCCCCTGAAATTATCCCAGATTAACGGGGGGGACCCCGAAACTAACGGGCGGGACCCCCAAAATTCCCCCCAAATTACTGAGA
Organism: Chamaea fasciata; assembly: GCF_029207755.1. Lineage (NCBI taxonomy): Eukaryota > Metazoa > Chordata > Aves > Passeriformes > Sylviidae > Chamaea > Chamaea fasciata. The sequence goes on from NW_027094456.1 coordinate 79,767, forward strand.
CCCTCAAAATAACCCAGTGAGACCCCCTCAAACTTACTGAGTGAGACCCCCAAAATTCCCCCCAAATTCCCGGGTGAGACCCCCAAATTCCCCCCAAATTCCCGGCAGAGACCCCACAACTACCAGGTGAGCCCCCCCCCCCAATTCCCGGGCCCCAAAACCACCTGAAGGAGCCCCCGAGACACCCCGGGACCCCCGGATGTCGCCCCAGCCCCCCGGAGCCCCCAGACCCACGGAGTGCGGGCCGTCGATGACTTTGACGATGTCCTTGACGTGGATGTTGTTCTGCTCCGAGTCCAGCGCCACGGCGAAGCGGTTGTCCTTCTTCCTGGTGACGGCCTGGTGCCGCACCGTCACCACCTTCCCGTACATGTTCAGCACCTGGGGGCGAGGACACACCTGTGACACACCTGAGACACACCTGTAATACCTGTGACACACCTGAGATACTGGGCAAGATTTAGATGAATTTTCTGGGTTATTTTGGGTTATTTTGGGGGGATTTTGGGGGTTATTTTGGGCAGGATTTCTGGGTTATTTTGGGCAGGATTTTGGGGGTATTTCGGGCAGGATTTGGAGTTCTTTTGGGGCAGGATTTTGGGTTATTTCAAGCAGGATTTCTGGGTTATTTTGGGCAGGATTTTGGGGGGATTTCGGGCAGGATTTGGAGTTCTTTTGGGGCAGGACTTTGGGTTATTTTGGGTTATTTCAGGCAGGATTTCTGGGTTATTTCCGGCAGGATTTTGGGTTATTTTGGGGCAGGATTTCAGGATATTTTGGGTGATTTCGGGCAGGATTTCGGGGGCATCCGTGGGCCCTCACCTGGAAGGTCTCGCGCTCCAGGCGCACGATGACCCCCACGGTCTGGGGGTCCAGCTGCACCAGCTCCCCCCACTCGTGCTGCCCGCCCACGTCCACGCCCGAGGCCGTCTCGGAGCACAGCTGCAGGTCCCGGGGCAGCACCTTCAGCTGCGGCAGGGAAAGGGCGAACGGCGCTGGGTCGGAGCCGGACCGCCCCCGGTCACCCCAAACCCGCCGCTCCCAGCGCCCACGGCGTCGGCCTGGCGCTCTCCCAGCTCTTCCTTTTGCTTTGCTGCTTTTCCTGGGTTTTCCACTGGTTTTTCCCATTTTTTGTTTTCTTTTTTCCCTGTTTTTCCTGGTTTTTTCACAGCTTTTTTCCCAGGTTTTTCTTTTTTCTTTGGGGTTTTTTTTTGCTGTCTTTCCTGTTTTTTTTGCACCTTTTTTTCCAGCTTTTTCCCTTGTTCTATTTGCTGTTCTTCCCGGTTTTTTTTCACGCCTCTCCCGGGTTTTTCCCAGTTTCCCTGGTCTTCCCATTCCTTCCCAATTTTCCTGTTTCACCTCATTCCCATTCCCCCATATTTTCCCCACTTCCCACCTCGTGCGTGCTCAAGCCAGAGAACACAATGACAAAGCTCTCCTCCCCTCTCAATTTCCCATTTTTCCCCGTTTTTGGTGGTTTTCCCCCCATTTTTCAGCGTTTTCTCCCTGTTTTTCAGTGTTTTTCCCGTTTCCACCGTTTTTTACCCCGCTCCCCACCTCGTGCATGGTGAGGTCGGAGAAGAGGATGACGAAGTTCTCCTCCCCTCTCCATTTCCCCCATTTTTACCCCATTTCTCCGTGTTTTTCCCCCATTTTTCAGCGTTTTCTCCCCATTTTTCAGTGTTTTTTCCCCATTTTTCAGCGTTTTCTCCCCGTTTTTGAGTGTTTCTCCCCGCTCCCCACCTCGTGCATGGTGAGGTCGGAGAAGAGGATGACGAAGTTCTCCTCCACCCTGACGATGAGGCCGGTGTCGCCCTCGAAGCGCCCGGCGATCACCTTCACGTGGTCGCCCATCCGGAAGTATTTCCTCAGCTCCTGGGCCGGGAACTCCAGCATGTCCTGCGGGGGCGCCCCGGAATTCCCGTTTTGCCGCCCAAAAACCACCCGGATCTCGGGGGTTTTGGGGGTTCTCGCAGACCTTGAGGTCCTCGTGCTTGGGCATGATGGTGATCTTGTTGCCGTCCACGCTGAGGATTTTGCCCTGCAGGTTGATGAGCTCGCCCTCGCACACCTCCACGTTGTCCCCGGGCTGGAAGTTGTGCTCGCGCTCCTTGCCTGAGGGTTCGGGGGGATTTGGGGGATTGAGGGACTCGGGGAGAGGATTTGGGGGGATTCAGGGGGATTTGGGGAGTCTGGGAGGGGTTTGGGGAGTCTGGGAGGGATTTGGGGGGATTTAGGATGTCTGGGAGGGGTTTGGGGGGGATTTGGGGAGTCTGGGAGGGGTTTGGGGGGATTTAGGGCAAACTGGGGACTCTGGGAGGCATTTTGGGGGGATTTGGGGAGTCTGGAAGGGGGTTTTGGGGTGATTTAGGGGATTTTGGGGCTCTGGGGTGATTTGGGGGGCTCTGGGGTGATTTTTGGGGGTTTTGGGGTGATTTAGGGGATTTTGGGGTGATTTAGGGGGTTTTGGGGTGGTTTGGGGGGCTCTGGGGTGATTTTGGGGGCTCTGGGGTGATTTTGGGGTGATTTTTGGGGGCTCTGGGGTGTTTTGGGGGTTCTGGGGTCCGCGTTCCCCACCTGTGCTCTCGGTCACCACCTCCAGGTCGATGCCCTCAGGTTGGTCCTCGAATTTCTCCAGCTCGGACAGGGTGGGCTTGACGCCCTCGGTGATCTGAAATCGGGGAAAAACCCGCGGGTTTGGGCAAAGCCGGAGCTGGGCCACCCCAGGAGGGGCTGGAGGGGGGAGCCCGTGGATTTGGGGCCGGACTGGGCGGGTTTGGGGCTCCAGCGAGCGCTTTGGGGGCAGAGAGGAGAGATTGGGGTCACAGGGGAGAATTTGGGGTCACAGAGGAGAATTTGGGGTCAAAGAGGAGAATTTGGGGTTTAAACCAGAGAATTTGGGGTTCAAAGAGGAGAAATTGGGGTCACAGAGGAGAATTTGGGGTCACAGAGGAGAATTTGGGGTCACAGGGGAGAATTTGGGGTTCAAACCAGAGAATTCGGGGTCACAGGGGAGAATTTGGGGTTCAAAGAGGAGAAATTGGGGTTTAAACCAGAGAATTTGGGGTTCAAAGAGGAGAAATTGGGGTTTAAACCAGAGAATTTGGGGTTCAAAGAGGAGAATTTGGGGTCACAGAGGAGAATTTGGGGTCACAGGGGAGAATTTGGGGTTCAAACCAGAGAATTCGGGGTCACAGGGGAGAATTTGGGGTTCAAAGAGGAGAAATTGGGGTTTAAACCAGAGAATTTGGGGTTCAAAGAGGAGAAATTGGGGTTTAAACCAGAGAATTTGGGGTTCAAAGAGGAGAATTTGGGGTCAAAGAGGAGAATTTGGGGTCACAGGGGAGAATTTGGGGTCAAACAGATAAATTTTGGGCCGGAAAAGGCGGATTTGGGGCGGGAAAAGGTGGATTTGGGTCCAGAAAAGGCGGATTTGGGCCGGAAAAGGCGGATTTGGGGCAGAAAAGGCGGATTTGGGCCGGAAAAGGCGGATTTGGAGTGGGAAAAGGCGGATTTGGAGCAGGAAAAGGCGGATTCAGGATGGACCAGCCGGGTTCGGCGGGCTCACCACGGCCGACATGGCGAAGCTCTTGAACAGGAATCCCTTCCGGCTGTAGCGGTTCCCCTCGAAGATCAGGAAATCGCCGTCCGAGGCCACGTCCCCGCCCAGGGACCTGCCGGGGCACCCGGGGGTCACTCGGGGGTCAGGGGTCAGTCGGGTCACTCAGGGGACACTCAGGGGTCAGTCAGGTCACTCAGGGGACACCGGGGGTAAGTCAGGGCCCACTGAGGGGTCACTCAGAGGTCAGGGGTCAGTTAAGGGACACTCAGGGGGTCAGTCAGGGGTCAGTCGGGGTCACCCAGGGGTCACTGAGGGCTCAGTCAGGGGACACCGAGGGGTCACTCAGGGGTCACCCAGGGGTCACACAAGGGGTCACCCAAGGGTCAAAAGGGTCACTCAGGGGTCACAGGGATCACTCAGGGGTCACCCAGGGGTCCCAGGGATTACTCAGGGGTCACCCAGGGGTCACCCAGGGCCGGCCCCCACCGGATCTTCTCGGCATCGAAGAGGCGCTGCGGCGGCCGCTTGAACTTCTTGCGTTTGGCGAACCAATCCTTCTGCGGGGGGCGACGGGACGGGGATGCGCTCAGGGCCCTGCCCAGGGGATCCACCTGCCCCCAGGTGACCCCTCAGGTGGATCCCGCCTCCCCCCCGGCCTCACCAGGCTCATCCGGGCCTTGATCCGGTCGAAGTCGATCCTGGGGATCATCTTGAGGGAAATCTGGTTCTGGCTGGGCTCCACGTAATCCACCTGTGCCCGGGGCCACGCCCACAGGTGAGCCCTGGGCCGCCCAGGGCGGCGTCCCCCACCCTCAGGTGTCCCCCAGGTGTGTCCCAGGTGTGTCCCCTGTCCCCCCAGGTGTCCCCCAGGTGTGTCCCCTCTCCCCCAGGTATCCCCCAGCTGTGTCCGCTCTCCCCCAGGTGTGTCCCAGCTGTGTCCCCTCTCCCCCAGGTGTCCCCCAGGTGTGTCCCCCCACCCCCAGGCGCCTCCCCCTCACCTGGGCGATGTCATCCTTGTAGATGCCCCTCTTGAGGCGCACCCAGGCCTTGGGCTTGAGGTTGGTCACCTCCTTGACCACCTTGAGCACGTCGGTCATCTCCTTGATGGGCACCATCTGCTGGTTCCAGTAGCCCAGGCGCAGGTTGCCCACGCCCTCGATGGCCTGCTTGACGTGCGTCTGCTTGTAGGCCTCGACGTACAGGTAACCGCGCACGTGCTCGGGGGCCACCACCGACTTGATCTGCAGGGGCTGGGGGCACAGGTGACACAGGTGTGACACAGGTGTGACACAGGTGTGACACAGGTGTGACACAGGTGTGACACCGGGGACAGCCCCAGTAACACCCGCGCAGGTGTGACCCCTGTCCCCGTGTCCAGGTGTGACCCCAGCTCCCTCCCAGTCGATCCCAGTCCCCCCCAGCGCTCACAGTCTCCGTGTACTGGTAGGCGATGAATTTTCTCATGAGGGCGACGGCCGTGGCGCGCTCCTCCCCGATCTGGGCACAGCGCAGCGGGTTTGGGGGGAAAAACAGGGAATTTGGGCTCGGGGGGATCCTGGGTACACACCAGCAGGTTTGGGGTCCCCCCAACACCCACCTTGCACTTGACGGTCCACAGGTTGGGGTCCCTGGGGGTGGGGGACAGAAAAACCTCGTCAAAACCCCAAATCCCCTTTTCCCGTTCCCCTTTGGGGAATTCTGCCCCCAATCCCCTTTTTCCCGGGGAATTCTGCCCCAAATCCCTTTTTCCTGTTCCCTTTTGGGGGATTCTGCCCCAAATCCCTTTTTCCTGTTCCCTTTTGGGGAATTCTGCCCCAAATCCCCCTTTCCTTGGGGAATTCTGCCCCAAATTCCTTTTTTCCCGGGGGATTCTGCCCCAAATCCCCTTTTCCCATTCCCTTTGGGGAATTCTGCCCCAAATCCCCTTTTCCAGTTCCCCTTTGGGGAATTCTGCCCCCAATCCCCTCTTTCTCGGGGGATTCTGCCCCAAACCCGCCGTTTTTCACCCCAAAACTCACTTGACCCCGGGCAGCAGCTGCTGCTGGGTGATGTCGTCCGAGAGCTCGTCAGAGCCGCCGTAAACTCTGGGGGACGGGGGGAAGAAAAAAGGGGAAAAAACCCCAAAATCAGCGAGTTTGGGGTGGGCGTGGCCGCGGGGGTCAGTGAGGGGTCACCGAGGGGTCACTCAGGGGTCACCGAGGGGTCACTCACGTCTCGCCCACGGAGGACTTGGCGTATTTCTTCATGTAGTACTCGCCCAGCTCCTCCTCCCGCTGGTCCCTGCGCGGAAAAACGGGGAGAAGTCAGCGGGAAACGGGAAAAACGGGGGAGAGAGTGGGAAAGAATGGGGGGAAATGGGGAAAAACGGGGGAAAAAATGGGAAAACTGGGGAAAAAACTGGGGAAAACTGGGGGGAAAACTGGGAAAGCTGGGGGGAAAACTGGGGAAAACTGAGGAGAAACTGGGGAAAAAAAATGGGGGGAAATGGGGAAAAATGGGGGAAAAATGGGAAAACTGGGGGAAAAGTGGGGAAAAACTGGGGGGAAAAGTGGGGGAAAACTGGGGAAAACTGGGGAAAAACTGGGGAAAAACTGGGAAAACGGGGGGGAATTGAGAAAAAACTGGGGAAAAACTGGGGAAAATTTGGGAAAAAACGGGGAAAAATCTGGGGAAAAACTGGGGGGAAAACAAGGGAAAATGAGGAAAATAAGGAGAAAGTGGGGAAAAAACAACAAAATGTGGGAAAACAAGGGGAAAGTGTGGGAAGGTTGGGGAAAAACAGGAGGAGAAAATGGGGAAAAAAAACAGGAAAATGAGAGAAACCAAAGGGAAAATTGGAAAAAGAATGGGGAAAACACGAGGAAAAATAAACCAGGAAAATGAAGGAAAACAAGGAGAAAGTGGGAGAAAAAATGGGGAAAACGAGGGAAAAAATGGGGGGAAAAAAACCCAGGAAAATGAAGGAAAACAAGGGGAAAATGGGAAAAAAATGGGGAAAATGAGAGGAAAAATGGGAGAAAAAATCAGGAAAATGAGGCAAAACACGGGGAAAATGGGAAAAAAATGGGGAAAACAAGGGGGAAAATGGGGGAAAACAAGGGGAAAATGGGAAAAAAAATGGGGAAAATGAGGGAAAAATGGGAAAATGAGGAAAAAAACCAGGAAAATGGGGGAAACCACGGGGAAAACGGGAGAAAACCGGGGAGAAGAGTGGGGCAAAGCGGGCAGTGAAGGAAAAGGGGGGACCCGAGGCCCGGGGGACACCGGGGGACACTCGGGGGGCTCCGGGGGACACTCGGGGACACTCGGGGATACTCGGGGGACACTCGGGGGGCTTCGGGGGACACTCGGGGACACTCGGGGGACACTCGGGGACACTCGGGGACACTCGGGGGACACTCGGGGGGCTCCAGGGGGCACTCGGGGGACACTCGGGGGACACTCGGGGGACACTCGGGGGACACTCGGGGGACACTCGGGGATACTCGGGGGACACTCGGGGACACTCGGGGGACACTCGGAGACACTCGGGGGACACTCGGGGGGCTCCGGGGGACACTCGGGGACACTCGGGGGACACTTGGGGACACTCGGGGGGCTCCAGGGGGCACTCGGGGACACTCGGGGACACTCGGGGACACTCGGGGGACACTCGGAGACACTCGGGGGACACTCGGGGGGCTCCGGGGGACACTCGGGGACACTCGGGGACACTCGGGGGACACTTGGGGACACTCGGGGGGCTCCAGGGGGCACTCGGGGACACTCGGGGACACTCGGGGACACTCGGGGACACTCGGGGGGCTCCAGGGGGCACTCGGGGGCACTCGGGGGACACTCGGGGGACACTCGGGGACACTCGGGGGACACTCGGGGGGCTCCGGGGTCACCTCCAGAGGTTCTGCAGCCGCCGCGCCCCCGAGCGATCCTCGTCCAGCACCACGTTGTCGATGTTGGAGGCTGAGGAGGAGGAGGAGGAGGAAGGTCAGGGCGGGGGGCAGGAGCCCCGGGGACCCCCGGATTTGGGGCAGGGAGTTGTGGGGGGGTGGGGGGCTCTTACCTTCGATCTCCTCTGCCCCGGGGACAAGGTGACGGTGGAGGATGAAGTGAATCGACAGCGAAAACCGGGGTGGGGGGAGATGGGGGAAATGGGGGGAAATGGGGGGAAATGGGGGAAAAATAATACCAAAAAAAGCAACGGAAAAGACCCCGGAGCGAGAGCGGATGAGATGGAGGGGGGGTGGGGGAAGGGGGAAAGGGGAGACCCCCGCCCGGGAATGGGGAACGGGGGGAAGGGGATTTGGGGAAAAGGGATTTGGGAAAAGGGGTTTTAGGGAAAAAGGGGTTTGGGGAAACGGGAATTGGGGGGAAAAAGGGTTTTGGGGGAAAAGAAGGATTTGGGGAAAAGGAAAACAGGGATTTGGGGAAAAGGGGATTTGGGGGGAAAAAGGGTTTTGGGGGAAAAGAAAGATTTGGGGAAAAGCGGCTTCGGGGGGAAAAAAGGTTTAAGGGAAATAAGGGGAGTTAGGGAAAAGGGATTTGGGGGAAAAAGGGGATTAGGGGAAAGGATATTTGGGGGGAAAAAGGGATTTAGGGAAAAGAGGATTTGCGGGAAGAAGGGATTTAGGGGAAAAAAGGGAATTTAGGGAAAGGGGATTTGGGGGGAAAAAGGTTTCCGGGCAAAAGGGATTTAGGGAAAAGAGGTTCAGGGGGAAAAGGGATTTGGGAAAACGGGTTTTGGGGGGAAAAAGGATTTGGGAACAAGGGGATTTGGGGGAAAAAGGATTTGGGAAAACGGGTTTTGGGGGGATAAAGGTTTTTGGGGCAGGAAAGGGCAGTTTTGGGGACTGGGGGGCAGGCAGGGACCCCCCCCATGCAGGGCTCCCCCCGCAGCCCCCCCGGCCCTCACCCTTCTCCAGGATGTCCTCGGCGCCGTCCTCCCACTGATCTTCATCCTCGTACTCATCGTCAACGTCTGCGGCCACACGGGGGGGGGTCAGGGGCTGCGGACCCCCAGAGACCCCCAAAGTCCACCAGGACCCCCCCAAAATCCCCCCCAAATCCCCCCCGAGCCCCTCACCGGCCTCGTCCAGGATGAACCCCCCGTGCCGCGGCTTCTTGGCCGGCCGATCATCGTCTTCCTCCTCCTCCTCCTCCTCGTCGTACTCCTCCTCCTCCTCCTCTTCCTCCTCCTCCTCCTCCTCGGCCTCCTCCTTCCCGCTGCCCCCCCCGCGCTGCTCCTCGGCCTGGGGGGGGCCGGGGGCGGGGGGGGCGGGTCAGGGACCCCCCAAAACCCCCCCGGGATATCCCCCCCTCGGGATCCCCCCCCGGAGCCTTCGGCCTCACCTCGTTGTCGTCGCCCTCGTCGCTGCTGCGCTCGCTCTCGTCCTCCGAGAAGTTGCTGTCCTCGCTGTCCGACATGGCGGCGGCCCCGGGGGGTCTCGGGGTGCCCTGAGGGGTCTCGGGGTGCCCTGGGGGGTCTCGAGGTGCCCTGAGGGGTCTCGGGGTGCCCTGGGGGGTCTCGGGGTGCCCTGGGTGGTCTCGAGGTGCCCTGGGTGGTCTCGGGGTGCCCCGGGGGGTCTCGGGGTGCCCTGAGGGGTCTCGAGGTGCACTGAGGGGTCTCGAGGTGCCCTGAGGGGTCTCGAGGTGCCCTGAGGGGTCTCGGGGTGCACTGAGGGGTCTCGAGGTGCCCTGGGTGGTCTCGGGGTGCCCCGGGGGGTCTCGGGGTGCCCTGAGGGGTCTCGGGGTGCCCTGGGGGGTCTCGAGGTGCCCTGGGGGGTCTCGAGGTGCCCTGAGGGGTCTCGAGGTGCCCTGGGGGGTCTCGAGGTGCCCTGGGGGGTCTCGAGGTGCACTGAGGGGTCTCGAGGTGCCCTGGGGGGCCTCGGGGTGCCCTGAGGGGTCTCGGGGTGCACTGAGGGGGTCTCGGGGTGCCCTGGGGGGTCTCGGGGTGCCCTGGGGGGTCTCGGGGTGCCCTGAGGGGTCTCGGGGTGCCCTGGGGGGCCTCGGGGTGCCCTGAGGGGTCTCGGGGTGCCCTGAGGGGTCTCGGGGTGCACTGAGGGGTCTCGGGGTGCCCTGGGGGGTCTCGGGGTGCCCTGAGGGGTCTCGGGGTGCACTGAGGGGTCTCGAGGTGCCCTGGGGGGCCTCGGGGTGCCCTGAGGGGTCTCGGGGTGCCCTGAGGGGTCTCGGGGTGCACTGAGGGGTCTCGGGGTGCCCTGGGGGGTCTCGGGGTGCCCTGAGGGGGTCTCGGGGTGCCCTGAGGGCTCCCGCCGCGCTCCCGCGGCCGCCGCCTCCCTCACGCGCGGGCCCCGCTCCGCTCCGCGGCCCGGCTCGGCCCGGCTCCGCCGCTCCCGGTGCCGCTGCCGGTGCTTGTGGAGGTTCCCGGTCGCGATTGCCGGTTTCCTGTCGCGATTCCCGGCCTCGACCCGCGGCCGCACCGCGTCTCTCCCGCCCCTCGCTCTCGCGAGACCTCCCGCCCTTCCTCTCGCGTGGCTTGGCGGCGAGACCGACGGCGGCGCGGGCGGCCCAAAAAGGCGCGGGGCGCGATTCGTTCGTCCTCTCATTCATTCATTTTTTACAATTTATTTATTTATTTGTTGGATGGGAAGCGTGACGTCACCAGCGCGGGCGTGACGTCACGGAACCCCCCCACCGGCTCTTCCCTCTCCCCCGGGTTCTTTCCCACGCTCCGCCCCCGCCGTGACGTCACGCACAGAAAAGCCCCCCCCGAGCCGGCGTCACAAACCGCGAGTTTATTCACCAGAAATCCAACGTTTCGCCCCAAAACTCCCGAATCCGGCGGCCCCACCATGATCCCCCTCGCCTGGGGAGGCGCCGCCCCCAAAATGCTCGGCTGGCACCGCGCTCCGCCCCCAGGAACAGCCCGGACCCCCCTCCGCCCCCCGGGAAGGGATTTGGGCTCCCCAAACCCCCCAAAACCCCCCAAAACCCCCCAAACCAGGAGAGCAGGGCCAAGACCCCCAAACCGCCCCAACCTCCGGCTCAGCCCCACCCCTGAGCCAAGCCCCGACCCCCGGGAGTGCACTGAGGGGGGGTCCTGGGGGTCTCGGCCCCCCCAAACCCTGTCTGGACCCCCCAGATCCCATCAAGGTCCCTCAAGGGTCGTCAGGGCTCCCCAAAAACCGTCAGGACCCCCCCAAACCCTGTCAGGAGCCACCCCAAACCTTGTCAGGACCCCCCCAGACCCTGTCAGGACCCCTCAAATCAGGTCGGGGCTCCCCCCAAACCCCCTCAGAATCCCCCCAAAATCTGCCAGGGTCCCCCAAACCTCATCAGGACCCCCCTAAACCCAGTCAGGGCTCCCCAAAACCCTGTCAGGAGCCCCCAGACCCTGTCAGGACCCCCTCAACTGCCACCAGGGACCCCCCCAAACCCCACCAGGACCCCCCCAAAACCCCCCCCCCAGCCCATCAGGGCCCCCCCCGGCGGGGGCAGCTTGCCCGTGATCTTGTTGGTGCCCTCGAGCAGGGCGTTGTGTGGATGTCCTTGGCGCCCGCGATCTGCGCCTTGATGAGGGGCAGGTACTGGGTGTAGGGCAGGCTCTCGGCCCCGGGGCCGCCCTCGCCCTTGGGCGCCGCGGGGACCAGCGCCGGGGCGTGCTTGGCGCTGTCGAAGCTCTGCGACAGGCACTCGTGGGCCAGGCGCTGCCGGGGGGGACGGGGGGTCACTGGGGGGTCACTGGGGTCACAGGGGGGTCACTGGGTCACTGGGGGGTCACTGGGGTCACAGGGGACAGGGGCGTGCTTGGCGCTGTCGAAGCTCTGCGACAGGCACTCGTGGGCCAGGCGCTGCCGGGGGGGACGGGGGGGTCACTGGGGGGTCACTGGGGGGGTCACTGGGGGTCACAGGGGGTCACTGGGGTCACAGGGGGACAGGAGGGTCACTGGGGGTCACTGGGGGGTCACAGGGGGCTTGGGGGGTCACTGGGGGGCTGCCGGGGGTTTGTGGGGGAGGTCTTGAGGGGTTCTGAGGGGGCCTGGAGGGGGGTTTGGGGGAGGATTGGAGAGCATTTGGGGGGGGGGTCTTGAGAGGATTCAGGGGGGTCTGCAGGGGATCGGGGGGGGTCAAGAGGGGATCGGGGGTGTCTGGAGGGGATCCCGGGGTGTTTGGGAGGGCCGGGAGGGGATTTGGAGGGGGTCGGGGGACATTTCGGGGGGTTTGGGGGGGTGTCTCAGCAGGTACAGCTCCAGCTGCTCGCACAGGGGGAGTTTGGGGAGGTTTGGGGTGAATTTGGGGAGGTTTGGGGTGAATTTGGGGAGGCTTTTGGGGAGGTTTTGGGGAGGTTTGGGGTGAATTTGGGGAGGCTTTGGGGAGGTTTTGGGGCAGTTTTGGGGTAACTTTCGGGGCTCTCTCACCAGGCACAGCTCCAGCTGGTCGCACAGGGCGTAGAACTCCTCCAGGCTCTTGTCAAAGCGCTGCAGGGCCCCGTCGGCGCTTTTCCTGCGGGGAACCGGTGACACTGGGGGCACTGGGGGGCACTGGGGGGCACTGGGGGTCACTGGGGGGGGCACTGGGGGTCACTGGGGGGCACGGGGGGGGTCACTGGGGGTCACTGGGGGGCACTGGGGGGGCACTGGGGGTCACTGGGGGGGCACTGGGGGGGCACTGGGGGTCACTGGGGGGCACTGGGGGTCACTGGGGGGTCACTGGGGGGCACTGGGGGTCACTAGGGGACACTCACTGCCCGTTGTCGATGTTGGAGTTCTGCACCAGGTTCTGAGCCGCCACTTTCATCAGGGTCTGGGGGACACGGGGGGACATTGGGGGACACGGGGGGACACGAGAGGGGCTGCAGACCCCCCCCCCATGTCCCCCTGACTCCCCTGTTCCCCCCTGTCCCCCCCGTGTGGGGTGGGGAGCCCCCTCGGAGCCGCCCCGGGGACCCCCGAAACTCCGGGGGAAGCCCCCGGATAGACACGCCCCCTCCGGCAGACCGCGCCCCTTCCCGGCGGCAAACCCCGCCCCTTCCCGGCGGCAGGCCCCGCCCACCTGCAGGCTCTCCTTCAGCTGCGGCAGCAGGAGCCGGAAGCGCTGCACGGGATCGAAATCCTGCGCCTGCGTGGCCGCGGCCTGCGCGGGCAGCGCGGGGCCCTGCGCGGCCCCCGGGGGCGGCCCCGGCCCCGCTCCGGTCCCCGCCGCCGGCCCCCGGCCCCGCGGGCGCTGAGGGAGGCCCCGGGCCCGGCCCGGCCGGAGGCGGCGGCGGCGCCGCCATGTAGTCCGCGACTTCCGGCGCGCGGCGGGAAGCGACGTCACGGCAGGCGCCGCGCCGGAAGCGGAAGTAGCCGCCGGTCATGGCGCCCACCATCCAGACGCAGGCGCAGCGCGATGAGCCGGGACACCGGTAACGGCCGTGACGTCACCGCCGTGGCGTCACCACGCCTCCCGCCGAGCCGAGCGGGGGGGGGGGGGCGCGATGCGGGAAGGCGGTGGGGGGGCTCCCCCCGCGACGTCCCGCCCCCCTCGGCGGGAGGCGGTGCGGGACAAATAACGGGGGTCCCCCGTGACGTCACGGCGGCGTTCGGGGGGTCCCCGGTGAGGTCATGACGCGCCCCCCCCTCCCCGCAGGCCCAGCTCGCACCGGACCCTCCCGGAGCGGTGAGTGGGGGGCGCTCGGGGCCGGTGCGGGCCGCGGGGCCGGGCTCGGGGCTCTGACGGTGCCGCCGCAGGTCCGGGGTCGTGTGTCGGGTCAAGTTCTGCAACAGCCTCCCGGACATCCCCTTCGACCCCAAGTTCATCACGTACCCCTTCGACCAGAGCAGGTGTGTCGGGGCGGGCCTGGGGCTGGCTTTGGGGTGACTTTGGGGTGATTTTGGGGTGATTTTGGGTGATTTTGGGCTGGGTTTGGGGCGGGTTTGGGGTTGTGCTGTGAGTTGATTTCGGGGGGTTTGGGGGCTGTTTGGGGTCGGTTTTTTGGGCTGATCTCAGGCTGATTTTGGGGTGATTTTGGGGCTGGTTTTGGGGTGACTTTGGGCTGGTTCTGGGCTGGTTTTTGGGACTGTTTTTGGGCTGATTTTGGGGCTGGTTTTGGGGTGACTTTGGGCTGGTTTGGGGGTGATTTTGGGGCTGGTTTTGGGGTGACTTTGGGCTGGTTTTGGGGTGACTTTGGGCTGGTTTGGGGGTGATTTTGGGGCTGGTTTTGGGGTGACTTTGGGCTGGTTTTGGGGTGACTTTGGGCTGGTTTGGGGGTGTTTTCATGCTGACCCTGGCCCCCCCGGCTGTCCCCAGGTTCGTGCAGTACAAGGCCACGTCCTGGAGAAGCAGCACAAACACGACCTGCTGACCGAGCCCGACCTGGGCGTGACCATCGACCTCATCAACCCCGACACGTACCGGATTGACCCCGGGGGTGCGTGCCCCGGAACTGACCCCACAGTGACCCCACAGTGACCCCACAGTGACCCCACAGTGACCCCAAACCCAACCCCGACACGTACCGGATCGACCCCGGGGGTGCGTGCCCCGGAACTGACCCCAGAGTGACCCCAGAGTGACCCCACAGTGACCCTAGAGTGACCCCACAGTGACCCCAAACCCAACCCCGACACGTACCGGATCGACCCCGGGGGTGCGTGCCCCCGAACTGACCCCAGAGTGACCCCAGAGTGACCCCAAACTGACCCCAGAGTGACCCCAGAGTGACCCCAGAGTGACCCCACAGTGACCCTAGAGTGACCCCACAGTGACCCCAAACCCAACCCCGACACGTACCGGATCGACCCCGGGGGTGCGTGCCCCCGAACTGACCCCAGAGTGACCCCAGAGTGACCCCAAACTGACCCCAGAGTGACCCCACAGTGACCCCAGAGTGACCCCGAACTGACCTCAAACTGACCCCACAACTGAACCTTAAAGTGACCCTAAAACTGACCCCATGCTGACCCTGAACTGACCCCAAGCTGACCCCAAAGTGACCCCAAAACTGATCCTGGACTGACTCCAAACAGGCCGGGAACTTTTCCCAGATCTGATTCTAAAATTACCCCAATTTTGGGGCGTTTTCCCCCAGTTTCGGGTGTTTTCCCCCAATTTCGGGTGTTTTCCCCCCAATTTTGGGGTGTTTTTTCCCATTTTCGGGTGTTTTTCCCCAATTTTGGGTGTTTCTGTCCCGACCCCGCAGTGCTGCTGGACCCCGCTGACGAGAAGCTGCTGGAGGAGGAGATCCAGGCGCCCACCAGCTCCAAGAGGTGAGACCCCCACGGGGACCCCCAAAACTCCCCGGGGACCCCAAACCCACCCTGGGGACCCCAAAATCTGCCCTGGGGACCCCAAACCCACCCTGGGGACCCCAAAATCTGCCCTGGGGACCCCAAACCCACCCTGGGGACCCCAAACCC
>NW_027094457.1:0-94632 GCF_029207755.1 Chamaea fasciata
GGAGTTGGGCACAAAGGATGGCTTGTTTCCAGGAGTAAGTAAAGTCAGCTGCCCAGGTGCCTGATGTCAGTTTGTAGGAGGCCTTTGGTCCTCCATGGGAAACCAGTCTTCCAGCTTGTGGCAGCTTGCATCTGGAAGAAATCCTGTTCTGTTCGGGATTGTAGGTGGGCGAGGCCTGGTGCCCGGCAGAGGGAGTTGGGCACAAAGGATGGGCTGTTTCCAGGGGTAAGTAAAGTCAGCTGCCCAGGTGCCTGATGTCAGTTTGTAGGAGGCCTTTGGCCCTCCAAGGGAAGCTTGTCTTCCAGTTTGTGGCAGCTTGCATCTGGAAGAAATCCTGTTCCGTTCGGGATTGTAGGTGGGCAAGGCCTGGTGCTTGGCAGAGGGAGTTGGGCACAAAGGATGGCCTGTTTCCAGGGGTAAGTAATGTCAGCTGCCCAGGTGCCTGATGTCAGTTTGTAGGAGGCCTTTGGCCCTCCATGGGAAGCCAGGTTTACTGCTTGTGTCAGCTTGCATCTGGAAGAAATCCTGTTCCGTTCAGGATTGTAGGTGGGCGAGGCCAGGTGCCCGGCAGAGGGAGTTGGGCACAAATGATGGCTGGTTTCCAGGGTAAGTAAGGTCAGCTGCCCAGGTGCCTGATGTCAGTTTGTAGGAGGCCTTTGGCCCTCCAAGGGATGACAGGCTTCCAGTTTGAGGCAGCTTGCATCTGGAAGAAATCCTGTTCCGTTCAGGATTGTAGGTGGCCGAGGCCTGGTGCCCGGCAGAGGAGTTGGGCACAAAGGATGGGCTGTTTCCAGGGGTAAGTAAAGTCAGCTGCCAGGTGCCTGATGTCAGTTTGTAGGAGGCCTTTGGCCCTCCAAGGGAAGCTTGTCTTCCAGTTTGTGGCAGCTTGCATCTGGAAGAAATCCTGTTCCGTTCGGGATTGTAGGTGGGCGAGGCCAGGTGCCCAGCAGAGGGAGTTGGGCACAAAGGATGGCTGTTTCCAGGGTAAGTAAAGTCCGCTGCCCAGGTGCCTGATGTCAGTTTGTAGGAGGCCTTTGTCCCTCCATGGGAAGCCAGGCGTCCTGCTTGTGGCAGCTTGCATCTGGAAGAAATCGTGTTCCGTTCAGGATTGTAGGTGGCCGAGGCCTGGTGCCCGGCAGAGGGAGTTGGGCACAAAGGATGGGCTGTTTCCAGGAGTAAGTAAAGTCAGCTGCCCAGGTGCCTGATGTCAGTTTGTAGGAGGCCTTTGGTCCTCCATGGGAAACCAGTCTTCCAGCTTGTGGCAGCTTGCATCTGGAAGAAATCCTGTTCTGTTCGGGATTGTAGGTGGCGAGGCCTGGTGCCCGGCAGAGGGAGTTGGGCACAAAGGATGGGCTGTTTCCAGGGGTAAGTAAAGTCAGCTGCCCAGGTGCCTGATGTCAGTTTGTAGGAGGCCTTTGGCCCTCCATGGGAAGCCAGGTTTACTGCTTGTGGCAGCTTGCATCTGGAAGAAATCCTGTTCCGTTCGGGATTGTAGGTGGGCGAGGCCAGGTGCCCGGCAGAGGGAGTTGGGCACAAATGATGGCTGGTTTCCAGGGGTAAGTAAGGTCAGCTGCCCAGGTGCCTGATGTCAGTTTGTAGGAGGCCTTTGGCCTCCAAGGGATGACAGGCTTCCAGTTTGTGGCAGCTTGCATCTGGAAGAAATCCTGTTCCGTTCAGGATTGTAGGTGGCCGAGGCCTGGTGCCCGGCAGAGGGAGTTGGGCACAAAGGATGGCCTGTTTCCAGGGGTAAGTAAAGTCAGCTGCCCAGGTGCCTGATGTCAGTCTGTAGGAGCCCTTTGGCCCTCCAAGGGAAGCTTGTCTTCCAGTTTGTGGCAGGTTGCATCTGGAAGAAATCCTGTTCCGTTCGGGATTGTAGGTGGGCGAGGCCTGGTGCCCGGCAGAGGGAGTTGGGCACAAAGGATGGGCTGTTTCCAGGGGTAAGTAACGTCAGCTGCCCAGGTGCCTGATGTCAGTTTGTAGGAGGCCTTTGACCCTCCAAGGGAAGCTTGTCTTCCAGTTTGTGGCAGCTTGCATCTGGAAGAAATCCTGTTCCGTTCGGGATTGTAGGTGGCCGAGGCCAGGTGCCCGGCAGAGGGAGTTGGGCACAAAGGATGGCCTGTTTCCAGGGGTAAGTAATGTCAGCTGCCCAGGTGCCTGATGTCAGTTTGTAGGAGGCTTTGGCCCTCCATGGGAAGCCAGGTTTACTGCTTGTGGCAGCTTGCATCTGGAAGAAATCCTGTTCCGTTCGGGATTGTAGGTGGGCGAGGCCAGGTGCCCGGCAGAGGGAGTTGGGCACAAATGATGGCTGGTTTCCAGGGGTAAGTAAGGTCAGCTGCCCAGGTGCCTGATGTCAGTTTGTAGGAGGCCTTTGGCCCTCCAAGGGATGACAGGCTTCCAGTTTGTGGCAGCTTGCATCTGGAAGAAATCCTGTTCCGTTCAGGATTGTAGGTGGCCGAGGCCTGGTACCCGGCAGAGGGAGTTGGGCACAAAGGATGGGCTGTTTCCAGGGGTAAGTAAAGTCAGCTGCCCAGGTGCCTGATGTCAGTTTGTAGGAGGCCTTTGGCCCTCCAAGGAAGCTTGTCTTCCAGTTTGTGGCAGCTTGCATCTGGAAGAAATCCTGTTCCGTTCGGGATTGTAGGTGGGCGAGGCCTGGTGCCCGGCAGAGGGAGTTGGGCACAAAGGATGGGCTGTTTCCAGGGGTAAGTAAAGTCAGCTGCCAGGTGCCTGATGTCAGTTTGTAGGAGGCTTTGACTCTCCAAGGGAAGCTTGTCTTCCAGTTTGTGGCAGCTTGCATCTGGAAGAAATCCTGTTCCGTTCGGGATTGTAGGTGGCCGAGGCAGGTGCCCGGCAGAGGGAGTTGGGCACAAAGGATGGGCTGTTTCCAGGGGTAAGTAAAGTCAGCTGCCCAGGTGCCTGATGTCAGTTTGTAGGAGGCCTTTGGCCCTCCATGGGAAGCCTGGTTTCCTGCTTTTGGCAGCTTGCATCTGGAAGAAATCCTGTTCCGTTCGGGATTGTAGGTGGCCGAGGCCTGGTGCCCGGCAGAGGGAGTTGGGGCACAAATGATGGCTAGGATCCGGGGGTAAGTAAGGTCAGCTGCCCAGGTGCCTGATGTCAGTTTGTAGGAAGCCTTTGGCCCTCCAAGGGATGACAGGCTTCCAGTTTGTGGCAGCTTGCATCTGGAAGAAATCCTGTTCCGTTCAGGATTGTAGGTGGCCGAGGCCTGGTGCCCGGCAGAGGGAGTTGGGCACAAAGGATGGCCTGTTTCCAGGGGTAAGTAAAGTCAGCTGCCCAGGTGCCTGATGTCAGTTTGTAGGAGGCCTTTGGCCCTCCAAGGGAAGCTAGTCTTCCTGCTTGTGGCAGCTTGCATCTGGAAGAAATGCTGTTTCGTTCGGGATTGTAGATTGCCGAGGCCAGGTGCCCGGCAGAGGGAGATGGGCTCAAAGGATGTCCTGTTTAGAGGGGTAAGTAAAGTCAGCTGCCCACGTGCCTGATGTCAGTTTGTAGGAGGCCTTTGGCCCTCCATGGGAAGCCAGGCTTCCTGCTTGTGGCAGCTTGCATCTGGAAGAAATCCTGTTCCGTTCAGGATTGTAGGTGGCCGAGGCCTGGTGCCCGGCAGAGGGAGTTGGGCACAAAGGATGGGCTGTTTCCAGGAGTAAGTAAAGTCAGCTGCCCAGGTGCCTGATGTCAGTTTGTAGGTGACCTTTGGCCCTCCAACGGAAGCAAGTCTTCCAGTTTGTGGCAGCTTGCATCTGGAAGAAATCCTGTTCCGTTCGGGATTGTAGGTGGGCGAGGCCTGGTGCCCGGCAGAGGGAGTTGGGCACAAATGATGGGCTGTTTCCAGGGGTAAGTAAAGTCAGCTGCCCAGGTGCCTGATGTCAGTTTATAGGAGGCCTTTGGCCCTCCAAGGGAAGCCAGGCTTCCAGTTTGTGGCAGCTTGCATCTGGAAGAAATCCTGTTCCGTTCGGGATTGTAGGTGGCCGAGGCCTGGTGCTTGGCAGAGGGAGTTGGGCACAAATGATGGCCTGTTTCATTAGGAAAGTAAAGTCAGCTGCCCAGGTGCCTGATGTCAGTTTGTAGGAGGCCTTTGGCCCTCCATGGGAAGCCACATTTCCAGCTTGTGGCAGCTTGCATCTGGAAGAACTCCTGTTTTGTTCGGGATTGTAGGTGGCCAAAGCTGTGGGCCCGGCAGAGGGAGTTGGGCACAAAGGATGGCCTGTTTCCAGGGGTAAGTAAAGTCAGCTGCCCAGGTGCCTGATGACAGTTTGTAGGAGGCTTTGTCCCTCCAAGGGAAGCTTGTCTTCCAGTTTGTGGCAGCTTGCATCTGGAAGAAATCCTGCTTCGTTCGGGATTGCAGGTGGACGAGGCCTGGTGCCCGGCAGAGGGAGTTGGGCACAAAGGATGGGCTGTTTCCAGGGGTAAGTAAAGTCAGCTGCCCAGGTGCCTGATGTCAGTTTGTAGGAGGCCTTTGGCCCTCCAAGGGAAGCTTGTCTTCCAGTTTGTGGCAGCTTGCATCTGGAAGAAATCCTGTTTTGTTCGGGATTGTAGGTGGGCGAGGCCTGGTGCCCGGCAGAGGGAGTTGGGCACAAAGGATGGGCTGTTTCCAGGGTAAGTAAAGTCAGCTGCCCAGGTGCCTGATGTCAGTTTGTAGGAGGCCTTTGGCCCTCCAAGGGAAGCTTGTCTTCCAGTTTGTGGCAGCTTGCATCTGGAAGAAATCCTGTTCCGTTCGGGATTGTAGGTGGCCGAGGCCAGGTGCCCAGCAGAGGGAGTTGGGCACAAAGGATGGGCTGTTTCCAGGGGTAAGTAAAGTCAGCTGCCCAGGTGCCTGATGTCAGTTTGTAGGAGGCCTTTGTCCCTCCATGGGAAGCCAGGCGTCCTGCTTGTGGCAGCTTGCAACTGGAAGAAATCGTGTTCCGTTCAGGATTGTAGGTGGCCGAGGCCTGGTGCCCGGCAGAGGGAGTTGGGCACAAAGGATGGGCTGTTTCCAGGAGTAAGTAAAGTCAGCTGCCCAGGTGCCTGATGTCAGTTTGTAGGAGGCCTTTGGTCCTCCATGGGAAACCAGTCTTCCAGCTTGTGGCAGCTTGCATCTGGAAGAAATCCTGTTCTGTTCGGGATTGTAGGTGGGCGAGGCCTGGTGCCCGGCAGAGGGAGTTGGGCACAAAGGATGGGCTGTTTCCAGGGGTAAGTAAAGTCAGCTGCCCAGGTGCCTGATGTCAGTTTGTAGGAGGCCTTTGGCCCTCCAAGGGAAGCTTGTCTTCCAGTTTGTGGCAGCTTGCATCTGGAAGAAATCCTGTTCCGTTCGGGATTGTAGGTGGGCAAGGCCTGGTGCTTGGCAGAGGGAGTTGGGCACAAAGGATGGCCTGTTTCCAGGGGTAAGTAATGTCAGCTGCCCAGGTGCCTGATGTCAGTTTGTAGGAGGCCTTTGGCCTCCATGGGAAGCCAGGTTTACTGCTTGTGTCAGCTTGCATCTGGAAGAAATCCTGTTCCGTTCAGGATTGTAGGTGGGCGAGGCCAGGTGCCCGGCAGAGGGAGTTGGGCACAAATGATGGCTGGTTTCCAGGGGTAAGTAAGGTCAGCTGCCCAGGTGCCTGATGTCAGTTTGTAGGAGGCCTTTGGCCCTCCAAGGGATGACAGGCTTCCAGTTTGAGGCAGCTTGCATCTGGAAGAAATCCTGTTCGTTCAGGATTGTAGGTGGCCGAGGCCTGGTGCCCGGCAGAGGGAGTTGGGCACAAAGGATGGGCTGTTTCCAGGGGTAAGTAAAGTCAGCTGCCCAGGTGCCTGATGTCAGTTTGTAGGAGGCCTTTGACCCTCCAAGGGAAGCTTGTCTTCCAGTTTGTGGCAGCTTGCATCTGGAAGAAATCCTGTTCCGTTCGGGATTGTAGGTGGCCGAGGCCAGGTGCCCGGCAGAGGGAGTTGGGCACAAAGGATGGGCTGTTTCCAGGGGTAAGTAAAGTCAGCTGCCCAGGTGCCTGATGTCACTTCGTAGGAGGCCTTTGGCCCTCCATGGGAAGCCAGGTTTCCTGCTTTTGGCAGCTTGCATCTGGAAGAAATCCTGTTCCATTCGGGATTGTAGGTGGCCGAGGCCAGGTGCCCGGCAGAGGGAGTTGGGCACAAATGATGGCTGGGATCCGGGGGTAAGTAAGGTCAGCTGCCCAGGTGCCTGATGTCAGTTTGTAGGAGGCCTTGGCCCTCCAAGGGATGAAAGGCTTCCAGTTTGTGGCAGCTTGCATCTGGAAGAAATCCTGTTCCGTTCAGGATTGTAGGTGGCCGAGGCCTGGTGCCCGGCAGAGGGAGATGGGCTCAAAGGATGTCCTGTTTAGAGGGGTAAGTAAAGTCAGCTGCCCACGTGCCTGATGTCAGTTTGTAGGAGGCCTTTGGCCCTCCATGGGAAGCCAGGCTTCCTGCTTGTGGCAGCTTGCATCTGGAAGAAATCCTGTTCCGTTCAGGATTGTAGGTGGCCGAGCCTGGTGCCCGGCAGAGGGAGTTGGGCACAAAGGATGGGCTGTTTCCAGGAGTAAGTAAAGTCAGCTGCCCAGGTCCCTGATGTCAGTTTGTAGGAGGCCTTTGGTCCTCCATTGGAAACCAGTCTTCCAGCTTGTGGCAGCATGCATCGGGAAGAAATCCTGCTCCGTTCGGGATTATAGGTGGCCGAGGCCAGGTGCCCGGCAGAGGGAGTTGGGCACAAAGGATGTCCTGTTTAGAGGGGTAAGTAAAGTCAGCTGCCCAGGTGCCTGATGTCAGTTTGTAGGAGGCCTTTGGCCCTCCATGGGAAGCCAGGCTTCCTGCTTGTGGCAGCTTGCATCTGGAAGAAATCCTGTTCCGTTCAGGATTGTTGGTGGCCGAGGCCTAGTGCCCGGCAGAGGAAGTTGGGCACAAAGGATGGGCTGTTTCAGGGGTAAGTAAAGTCAGCTGCCCAGGTGCCTGATGTCAGTTTGTAGGAGGCCTTTGGCCCTCCAAGGGAAGCTTGTTTCCAGTTTGTGGCAGCTTGCATCTGGAAGAAATCCTGTTCCGTTCGGGATTGTAGGTGGGCGAGGCCTGGTGCCCGGCAGAGGGAGTTGGGCACAAAGGATGGGCTGTTTCCAGGGGTAAGTAAAGTCAGCTGCCAGGTGCCTGATGTCAGTTTGTAGGAGGCCTTTGGCCCTCCAAGGGAAGCTTGTCTTCCAGTTTGTGGCAGCTTGCATCTGGAAGAAATCCTGTTCCGTTCGGGATTGTAGGTGGGCAAGGCCTGGTGCTTGGCAGAGGGAGTTGGGCACAAAGGATGGGCTGTTTCCAGGGGTAAGTAAAGTCAGCTGCCCAGGTGCCTGATGTCAGTTTGTAGGAGGCCTTTGGCCCTCCATGGGAAGCCAGGTTTACTGCTTGTGGCAGCTTGCATCTGGAAGAAATCCTGTTCCGTTCGGGATTGTAAGTGGCCGAGGCCAGGTGCCCGGCAGAGGGAGTTGGGCACAAATGATGGCTGGTTTCCAGGGGTAAGTAAGGTCAGCTGCCCAGGTGCCTGATGTCAGTTTGTAGGAGGCCTTTGGCCCTCCAAGGGATGACAGGCTTCCAGTTTGTGGCAGCTTGCATCTGGAAGAAATCCTGTTCCGTTCAGGATTGTAGGTGGCCGAGGCCTGGTGCCCGGCAAAGGGAGTTGGGCACAAAGGATGGCCTGTTTCCAGGGGTAAGTAAAGTCAGCTGCCCAGGTGCCTGATGTCAGTTTGTAGGAGGCCTTTGGCCCTCCAAGGGAAGCTTGTCTTCCAGTTTGTGGCAGCTTGCATCTGGAAGAAATCCTGTTCCGTTCGGGATTGTAGGTGGGCGAGGCCTGGTGCCCGGCAGAGGGAGTTGGGCACAAAGGATGGGCTGTTTCCAGGGGTAAGTAAAGTCAGCTGCCCAGGTGCCTGATGTCAGTTTGTAGGAGGCCTTTGGCCCTCCAAGGGAAGCTTGTCTTCCAGTTTGTGGCAGCTTGCATCTGGAAGAAATCCTGTTCCGTTCGGGATTGTAGGTGGCCGAGGCCAGGTGCCCGGCAGAGGGAGTTGGGCACAAAGGATGGGCTGTTTCCAGGGGTAAGTAAAGTCAGCTGCCCAGGTGCCTGATGTCAGTTTGTAGGAGGCCTTTGGCCCTCCATGGGAAGCCAGGTTTCCTGCTTGTGGCTGCTTGCATCTGGAAGAAATCCTGTTCCGTTCGGGATTGTAGGTGGCCGAGGCCAGGTGCCCGGCAGAGGTAGTTGGGCACAAATGATGGCTGGTTTCCAGGGGTAAGTAAGGTCAGCTGCCCAGGTGCCTGATGGCAGTTTGTAGGAGGCCTTTGGCCCTCCAAGGGATGACAGGCTTCCAGTTTGTGGCAGCTTGCATCTGGAAGAAATCCTGTTCCGTTCAGGATTGTAGGTGGGCGAGGCCTGGTGCCCGGCAGAGGGAGTTGGGCACAAAGGATGGCCTGTTTCCAGGGGTAAGTAAAGTCAGCTGCCCAGGTGCCTGATGTCAGTTTGTAGGAGGCCTTTGGCCCTCCAAGGGAAGCTAGTCTTCCAGCTTGTGGCAGCTTGCATCTGGAAGAAATGCTGTTTCGTTCGGGATTGTAGGTGGCTGAGGCTAGGTGCCCAGCAGAGGGAGTTGGGCTCAAAAGATGTCCTGTTTAGAGGGGTAAGTAAAGTCAGCTGCCCAGGTGACTGATGTCAGTTTGTAGGAGGCCTTTGGCCCTCCATGGGAAGCCAGGCTTCCTGCTTGTGGCAGCTTGCATCTGGAAGAAATCCTGTTCCGTTCAGGATTGTAGGTGGCCGAGGCCTGGTGTCCGGCAGAGGGAGTTGGGCACAAAGGATGGGCTGTTTCCAGGAGTAAGTAAAGTCAGCTGCCCAGGTGCCTGATGTCAGTTTGTAGGAGGCCTTTGGTCCTCCATTGGAAACCAGTCTTCCAGCTTGTGGCAGCATGCATCGGGAAGAAATCCTGCTCCGTTCGGGATTGTAGGTGGCCGAGGCCAGGTGCCCGGCAGAGGGAGTTGGGCACAAATGATGGCTGGTTTCCAGGGGTAAGTAAGGTCAGCTGCCCAGGTGCCTGATGTCAGTTTGTAGGAGGCCTTTGGCCCTCCAAGGGATGACAGGCTTCCAGTTTGTGGCAGCTTGCATCTGGAAGAAATCCTGTTCCGTTCAGGATTGTAGGTGGCCGAGGCCTGGTGCCCGGCAAAGGGAGTTGGGCACAAAGGATGGCCTGTTTCCAGGGGTAAGTAAAGTCAGCTGCCCAGGTGCCTGATGTCAGTTTGTAGGAGGCCTTTGGCCCTCCAAGGGAAGCTTGTCTTCCAGTTTGTGGCAGCTTGGATCTGGAAGAAATCCTGTTCCGTTCGGGATTGTAGGTGGGCGAGGCCTGGTGCCCGGCAGAGGGAGTTGGGCACAAAGGATGGGCTGTTTCCAGGGGTAAGTAAAGTCAGCTGCCCAGGTGCCTGATGTCAGTTTGTAGGAGGCCTTTGGCCCTCCAAGGGAAGCTTGTCTTCCAGTTTGTGGCAGCTTGCATCTGGAAGAAATCCTGTTCCGTTCAAGATTTTAGGTGGCCGAGGCCAGGTGCCCGGCAGAGGGAGTTGGGCACAAAGGATGGGCTGTTTCCAGGGGTAAGTAAAGTCAGCTGCCCAGGTGCCTGATGTCAGTTTGTAGGAGGCCTTTGGCCCTCCATGGGAAGCCAGGTTTCCTGCTTGTGGCAGCTTGCATCTGGAAGAAATCCTGTTCCGTTCGGGATTGTAGGTGGCCGAGGCCAGGTGCCTGGCAGAGGTAGTTGGGCACAAATGATGGCTGGTTTCCAGGGGTAAGTAAGGTCAGCTGCCCAGGTGCCTGATGGCAGTTTGTAGGAGGCCTTTGGCCCTCCAAGGGATGACAGGCTTCCAGTTTGTGGCAGCTTGCATCTGGAAGAAATCCTGTTCCGTTCAGGATTGTAGGTGGGCGAGGCCTGGTGCCCGGCAGAGGGAGTTGGGCACAAAGGATGGCCTGTTTCCAGGGGTAAGTAAAGTCAGCTGCCCAGGTGCCTGATGTCAGTTTGTAGGAGGCCTTTGGCCCTCCAAGGGAAGCTAGTCTTCCAGCTTGTGGCAGCTTGCATCTGGAAGAAATGCTGTTTCGTTCGGGATTGTAGGTGGCCGAGGCCAGGTGCCCGGCAGAGGGAGTTGGGCTCAAAAGATGTCCTGTTTAGAGGGGTAAGTAAAGTCAGCTGCCCAGGTGCCTGATGTCAGTTTGTAGGAGGCCTTTGGCCCTCCATGGGAAGCCAGGCTTCCTGCTTGTGGCAGCTTGCATCTGGAAGAAATCCTGTTCCGTTCAGGATTGTAGGTGGCCGAGGCCTGGTGACCGGCAGAGGGAGTTGGGCACAAAGGATGGGCTGTTTCCAGGGGTAAGTAAAGTCAGCTGCCCAGGTGCCTGATGTCAGTTTGTAGGAGGCCTTTGGTCCTCCATTGGAAACCAGTCTTCCAGCTTGTGGCAGCATGCATCGGGAAGAAATCCTGCTCCGTTCGGGATTGTAGGTGGCCGAGGCCAGGTGCCCGGCAGAGGGAGTTGGGCACAAAGGATGTCCTGTTTAGAGGGGTAAGTAAAGTCAGCTGCCCACGTGCCTGATGTCAGTTTGTAGGAGGCCTTTGGCCCTCCAAGGGAATCCAGGTTTCCAGTTTGTGGCAGCTTGCATCTGGAAGAAATCCTGTTCCGTTCGGGATTGTAGGTGGGCGAGGCCTGGTGCCCGGCAGAGGGAGTTGGGCACAAAGGATGGGCTGTTTCCAGGGGTAAGTAAAGTCAGCTGCCCAGGTGCCTGATGTCAGTTTGTAGGAGGCCTTTGGCCCTCCAAGGGAAGCAAGGCTTCCAGTTTGTGGCAGCTTGCATCTGGAAGAAATCCTGTTCCGTTCGGGATTGTAGGTGGGCGAGGCCTGGTGCCCGGCAGAGGGAGTTGGGCACAGAGGATGGGCTGTTTCCAGGGGTAAGTAAAGTCAGCTGCCCAGGTGCCTGATGTCAGTTTGTAGGAGGCCTTTGGCCCTCCAAGGAAAGCTTGTCTTCCAGTTTGTGGCAGCTTGCATCTGGAAGAAATCCTGTTCCGTTCGGGATTGTAGGTGGGCAAGGCCTGGTGCTTGGCAGAGGGAGTTGGGCACAAATGATGGGCTGTTTCCAGGGGTAAGTTAAGTCAGGTGCCCAAATGCCTGATGTCAGTTTATAGGAGGCCTTTGGCCCTCCAAGGGAAGCTAGTCTTCCTGTTAAAGGCAGCTTGCATCTGGAAGAAATCCTGTTCCGTTCGGGATTGTAGGTGGCCGAGGCCTGGTGCCCGGCAGAGGGAGTTGTGCACAAACGATGTCCTGTTTCCAGGGGTAAGTAAAGTCAGCTGCCCAGGTGCCTGATGTCAGTTTGTAGGAGGCCTTTGGCCCTCCATGGGAAGCCAGGCTTCCTGCTTGTGGCAGCTTGCATCTGGAAGAAATCCTGTTTCGTTCTGGATTGTAGGTGGCCGGAGCTAGGTGCCTGGCTGGGGGAATTGGGAACAAAGCATGACCTGTTTCCAGGGGTAAGTAAAGTCAGCTGCCCAGGTGCCTGATGTCAGTTTGTAGGTGACCTTTGGCCCTCCAACGGAAGCAAGTCTTCCAGTTTGTGGCAGCTTGCATCTGGAAGAAATCCTGTTCCGTTCGGGATTGTAGGTGGGCGAGGCCTGGTGCCCGGCAGAGGGAGTTGGGCACAAATGATGGGCTGTTTCCAGGGGTAAGTAAAGTCAGCTGCCCAGGTGCCTGATGTCAGTTTGTAGGAGGCCTTTGGCCCTCCAAGGGAAGCCAGGCTTCCAGTTTGTGGCAGCTTGCATCTGGAAGAAATCCTGTTCCGTTCGGGATTGTAGGTGGCCGAGGCCTGGTGCTTGGCAGAGGGAGTTGGGCACAAATGATGGCCTGTTTCATTAGGAAAGTAAAGTCAGCTGCCCAGGTCCCTGATGTCAGTTTGTAGGAGGCCTTTGGCCCTCCAAGTGAAGCCACATTTCCAGCTTGTGGCAGCTTGCATCTGGAAGAACTCCTGTTTTGTTCGGGATTGTAGGTGGCCAAAGCTGTGGGCCCGGCAGAGGGAGTTGGGCACAAAGGATGGCCTGTTTCCAGGGGTAAGTAAAGTCAGCTGCCCAGGTGCCTGATGACAGTTTGTAGGAGGCCTTTGTCCCTCCAAGGGAAGCTTGTCTTCCAGTTTGTGGCAGCTTGCATCTGGAAGAAATCCTGCTTCGTTCGGGATTGCAGGTGGACGAGGCCTGGTGCCCGGCAGAGGGAGTTGGGCACAAAGGATGGGCTGTTTCCAGGGGTAAGTAAAGTCAGCTGCCCAGGTGCCTGATGTCAGTTTGTAGGAGGCCTTTGTCCCTCCATGGGAAGCCAGGCGTCCTGCTTGTGGCAGCTTATATCTGGAAGAAATCGTGTTCCGTTCAGGATTGTAGGTGGCCGAGGCCTGGTGCCCGGCAGAGGGAGTTGGGCACAAAGGATGGGCTGTTTCCAGGAGTAAGTAAAGTCAGCTGCCCAGGTGCCTGATGTCAGTTTGTAGGAGGCCTTTGGTCCTCCATGGGAAACCAGTCTTCCAGCTTGTGGCAGCTTGCATCTGGAAGAAATCCTGTTCTGTTCGGGATTGTAGGTGGGCGAGGCCTGGTGCCCGGCAGAGGGAGTTGGGCACAAAGGATGGGCTGTTTCCAGGGGTAAGTAAAGTCAGCTGCCCAGGTGCCTGATGTCAGTTTGTAGGAGGCCTTTGGCCCTCCAAGGGAAGCTTGTCTTCCAGTTTGTGGCAGCTTGCATCTGGAAGAAATCCTGTTCCGTTCGGGATTGTAGGTGGGCAAGGCCTGGTGCTTGGCAGAGGGAGTTGGGCACAAAGGATGGCCTGTTTCCAGGGGTAAGTAATGTCAGCTGCCCAGGTGCCTGATGTCAGTTTGTAGGAGGCCTTTGGCCCTCCATGGGAAGCCAGGTTTACTGCTTGTGTCAGCTTGCATCTGGAAGAAATCCTGTTCCGTTCAGGATTGTAGGTGGGCGAGGCCAGGTGCCCGGCAGAGGGAGTTGGGCACAAATGATGGCTGGTTTCCAGGGGTAAGTAAGGTCAACTGCCCAGGTGCCTGATGTCAGTTTGTAGGAGGCCTTTGGCCCTCCAAGGGATGACAGGCTTCCAGTTTGAGGCAGCTTGCATCTGGAAGAAATCCTGTTCCGTTCAGGATTGTAGGTGGCCGAGGCCTGGTGCCCGGCAGAGGGAGTTGGGCACAAAGGATGGCCTGTTTCCAGGGGTAAGTAAAGTCAGCTGCCCAGGTGCCTGATGTCAGTCTGTAGGAGGCCTTTGGCCCTCCAAGGGAAGCTTGTCTTCCAGTTTGTGGCAGCTTGCATCTGGAAGAAATCCTGTTCCGTTCGGGATTGTAGGTGGGCGAGGCCTGGTGCCCGGCAGAGGGAGTTGGGCACAAAGGATGGGCTGTTTCCAGGGGTAAGTAAAGTCAGCTGCCCAGGTGCCTGATGTCAGTTTGTAGGAGGCCTTTGACCCTCCAAGGGAAGCTTGTCTTCCAGTTTGTGGCAGCTTGCATCTGGAAGAAATCCTGTTCCGTTCGGGATTGTAGGTGGCCGAGGCCAGGTGCCCGGATGAGGGAGTTGGGCACAAAGGATGGGCTGTTTCCAGGGGTAAGTAAAGTCAGCTGCCCAGGTGCCTGATGTCAGTTCGTAGGAGGCCTTTGGCCCTCCATGGGAAGCCAGGTTTCCTGCTTTTGGCAGCTTGCATCTGGAAGAAATCCTGTTCCATTCGGGATTGTAGGTGGCCGAGGCCAGGTGCCCGGCAGAGGGAGTTGGGCAAAAATGATGGCTGGGATCCGGGGGTAAGTAAGGTCAGCTGCCCAGGTGCCTGATGTCAGTTTGTAGGAGGCCTTTGGCCCTCCAAGGGATGACAGGCTTCCAGTTTGTGGCAGCTTGCATCTGGAAGAAATCCTGTTCCGTTCAGGATTGTAGGTGGCCGAGGCCTGGTGCCCGGCAGAGGGAGATGGGCTCAAAGGATGTCCTGTTTAGAGGGGTAAGTAAAGTCAGCTGCCCACGTGCCTGATGTCAGTTTGTAGGAGGCCTTTGGCCCTCCATGGGAAGCCAGGCTTCCTGCTTGTGGCAGCTTGCATCTGGAAGAAATCCTGTTCCGTTCAGGATTGTAGGTGGCCGAGCCCTGGTGCCCGGCAGAGGGAGTTGGGCACAAAGGATGGGCTGTTTCCAGGAGTAAGTAAAGTCAGCTGCCCAGGTCCCTGATGTCAGTTTGTAGGAGGCCTTTGGTCCTCCATTGGAAACCAGTCTTCCAGCTTGTGGCAGCATGCATCGGGAAGAAATCCTGCTCCGTTCGGGATTATAGGTGGCCGAGGCCAGGTGCCCGGCAGAGGGAGTTGGGCACAAAGGATGTCCTGTTTAGAGGGGTAAGTAAAGTCAGCTGCCCAGGTGCCTGATGTCAGTTTGTAGGAGGCCTTTGGCCCTCCATGGGAAGCCAGGCTTCCTGCTTGTGGCAGCTTGCATCTGGAAGAAATCCTGTTCCGTTCAGGATTGTTGGTGGCCGAGGCCTAGTGCCCGGCAGAGGAAGTTGGGCACAAAGGATGGGCTGTTTCCAGGGGTAAGTAAAGTCAGCTGCCCAGGTGCCTGATGTCAGTTTGTAGGAGGCCTTTGGCCCTCCAAGGGAAGCTTGTCTTCCAGTTTGTGGCAGCTTGCATCTGGAAGAAATCCTGTTCCGTTCGGGATTGTAGGTGGGCGAGGCCTGGTGCCCGGCAGAGGGAGTTGGGCACAAAGGATGGGCTGTTTCCAGGGGTAAGTAAAGTCAGCTGCCCAGGTGCCTGATGTCAGTTTGTAGGAGGCCTTTGGCCCTCCAAGGGAAGCTTGTCTTCCAGTTTGTGGCAGCTTGCATCTGGAAGAAATCCTGTTCCGTTCGGGATTGTAGGTGGGCAAGGCCTGGTGCTTGGCAGAGGGAGTTGGGCACAAAGGATGGGCTGTTTCCAGGGGTAAGTAAAGTCAGCTGCCCAGGTGCCTGATGTCAGTTTGTAGGAGGCCTTTGGCCCTCCATGGGAAGCCAGGTTTACTGCTTGTGGCAGCTTGCATCTGGAAGAAATCCTGTTCCGTTCGGGATTGTAAGTGGCCGAGGCCAGGTGCCCGGCAGAGGGAGTTGGGCACAAATGATGGCTGGTTTCCAGGGGTAAGTAAGGTCAGCTGCCCAGGTGCCTGATGTCAGTTTGTAGGAGGCCTTTGGCCCTCCAAGGGATGACAGGCTTCCAGTTTGTGGCAGCTTGCATCTGGAAGAAATCCTGTTCCGTTCAGGATTGTAGGTGGCCGAGGCCTGGTGCCCGGCAAAGGGAGTTGGGCACAAAGGATGGCCTGTTTCCAGGGGTAAGTAAAGTCAGCTGCCCAGGTGCCTGATGTCAGTTTGTAGGAGGCCTTTGGCCCTCCAAGGGAAGCTTGTCTTCCAGTTTGTGGCAGCTTGCATCTGGAAGAAATCCTGTTCCGTTCGGGATTGTAGGTGGGCGAGGCCTGGTGCCCGGCAGAGGGAGTTGGGCACAAAGGATGGGCTGTTTCCAGGGGTAAGTAAAGTCAGCTGCCCAGGTGCCTGATGTCAGTTTGTAGGAGGCCTTTGGCCCTCCAAGGGAAGCTTGTCTTCCAGTTTGTGGCAGCTTGCATCTGGAAGAAATCCTGTTCCGTTCGGGATTGTAGGTGGCCGAGGCCAGGTGCCCGGCAGAGGGAGTTGGGCACAAAGGATGGGCTGTTTCCAGGGGTAAGTAAAGTCAGCTGCCCAGGTGCCTGATGTCAGTTTGTAGGAGGCCTTTGGCCCTCCATGGGAAGCCAGGTTTCCTGCTTGTGGCAGCTTGCATCTGGAAGAAATCCTGTTCCGTTCGGGATTGTAGGTGGCCGAGGCCAGGTGCCCGGCAGAGGTAGTTGGGCACAAATGATGGCTGGTTTCCAGGGGTAAGTAAAGTCAGCTGCCCAGGTGCCTGATGTCAGTTTGTAGGAGGCCTTTGGCCCTCCAAGGAAAGCTTGTCTTCCAGTTTGTGGCAGCTTGCATCTGGAAGAAATCCTGTTCCGTTCGGGATTGTAGGTGGGCAAGGCCTGGTGCTTGGCAGAGGGAGTTGGGCACAAATGATGGGCTGTTTCCAGGGGTAAGTTAAGTCAGGTGCCCAAATGCCTGATGTCAGTTTATAGGAGGCCTTTGGCCCTCCAAGGGAAGCTAGTCTTCCTGTTAAAGGCAGCTTGCATCTGGAAGAAATCCTGTTCCGTTCGGGATTGTAGGTGGCCGAGGCCTGGTGCCCGGCAGAGGGAGTTGTGCACAAACGATGTCCTGTTTCCAGGGGTAAGTAAAGTCAGCTGCCCAGGTGCCTGATGTCAGTTTGTAGAGGCCTTTGGCCCTCCATGGGAAGCCAGGCTTCCTGCTTGTGGCAGCTTGCATCTGGAAGAAATCCTGTTTCGTTCTGGATTGTAGGTGGCCGGAGCTAGGTGCCCGGCTGGGGGAATTGGGAACAAAGCATGACCTGTTTCCAGGGGTAAGTAAAGTCAGCTGCCCAGGTGCCTGATGTCAGTTTGTAGGTGACCTTTGGCCCTCCAACGGAAGCAAGTCTTCCAGTTTGTGGCAGCTTGCATCTGGAAGAAATCCTGTTCCGTTCGGGATTGTAGGTGGGCGAGGCCTGGTGCCCGGCAGAGGGAGTTGGGCACAAATGATGGGCTGTTTCCAGGGGTAAGTAAAGTCAGCTGCCCAGGTGCCTGATGTAAGTTTGTAGGAGGCCTTTGGCCCTCCAAGGGAAGCCAGGCTTCCAGTTTGTGGCAGCTTGCATCTGGAAGAAATCCTGTTCCGTTCGGGATTGTAGGTGGCCGAGGCCTGGTGCTTGGCAGAGGGAGTTGGGCACAAATGATGGCCTGTTTCATTAGGAAAGTAAAGTCAGCTGCCCAGGTCCCTGATGTCAGTTTGTAGGAGGCCTTTGGCCCTCCAAGTGAAGCCACATTTCCAGCTTGTGGCAGCTTGCATCTGGAAGAACTCCTGTTTTGTTCGGGATTGTAGGTGGCCAAAGCTGTGGGCCCGGCAGAGGGAGTTGGGCACAAAGGATGGCCTGTTTCCAGGGGTAAGTAAAGTCAGCTGCCCAGGTGCCTGATGACAGTTTGTAGGAGGCCTTTGTCCCTCCAAGGGAAGCTTGTCTTCCAGTTTGTGGCAGCTTGCATCTGGAAGAAATCCTGCTTCGTTCGGGATTGCAGGTGGACGAGGCCTGGTGCCCGGCAGAGGGAGTTGGGCACAAAGGATGGGCTGTTTCCAGGGGTAAGTAAAGTCAGCTGCCCAGGTGCCTGATGTCAGTTTGTAGGAGGCCTTTGGCCCTCCAAGGGAAGCTTGTCTTCCAGTTTGTGGCAGCTTGCATCTGGAAGAAATCCTGTTTTGTTCGGGATTGTAGGTGGGCGAGGCCTGGTGCCCGGCAGAGGGAGTTGGGCACAAAGGATGGGCTGTTTCCAGGGGTAAGTAAAGTCAGCTGCCCAGGTGCCTGATGTCAGTTTGTAGGAGGCCTTTGGCCCTCCAAGGGAAGCTTGTCTTCCAGTTTGTGGCAGCTTGCATCTGGAAGAAATCCTGTTCCGTTCGGGATTGTAGGTGGCCGAGGCCAGGTGCCCAGCAGAGGGAGTTGGGCACAAAGGATGGGCTGTTTCCAGGGGTAAGTAAAGTCAGCTGCCCAGGTGCCTGATGTCAGTTTGTAGGAGGCCTTTGTCCCTCCATGGGAAGCCAGGCGTCCTGCTTGTGGCAGCTTGCATCTGGAAGAAATCGTGTTCCGTTCAGGATTGTAGGTGGCCGAGGCCTGGTGCCCGGCAGAGGGAGTTGGGCACAAAGGATGGGCTGTTTCCAGGAGTAAGTAAAGTCAGCTGCCCAGGTGCCTGATGTCAGTTTGTAGGAGGCCTTTGGTCCTCCATGGGAAACCAGTCTTCCAGCTTGTGGCAGCTTGCATCTGGAAGAAATCCTGTTCTGTTCGGGATTGTAGGTGGGCGAGGCCTGGTGCCCGGCAGAGGGAGTTGGGCACAAAGGATGGGCTGTTTCCAGGGGTAAGTAAAGTCAGCTGCCCAGGTGCCTGATGTCAGTTTGTAGGAGGCCTTTGGCCCTCCAAGGGAAGCTTGTCTTCCAGTTTGTGGCAGCTTGCATCTGGAAGAAATCCTGTTCCGTTCGGGATTGTAGGTGGGCAAGGCCTGGTGCTTGGCAGAGGGAGTTGGGCACAAAGGATGGCCTGTTTCCAGGGGTAAGTAATGTCAGCTGCCCAGGTGCCTGATGTCAGTTTGTAGGAGGCCTTTGGCCCTCCATGGGAAGCCAGGTTTACTGCTTGTGTCAGCTTGCATCTGGAAGAAATCCTGTTCCGTTCAGGATTGTAGGTGGGCGAGGCCAGGTGCCCGGCAGAGGGAGTTGGGCACAAATGATGGCTGGTTTCCAGGGGTAAGTAAGGTCAGCTGCCCAGGTGCCTGATGTCAGTTTGTAGGAGGCCTTTGGCCCTCCAAGGGATGACAGGCTTCCAGTTTGAGGCAGCTTGCATCTGGAAGAAATCCTGTTCCGTTCAGGATTGTAGGTGGCCGAGGCCTGGTGCCCGGCAGAGGGAGTTGGGCACAAAGGATGGCCTGTTTCCAGGGGTAAGTAAAGTCAGCTGCCCAGGTGCCTGATGTCAGTCTGTAGGAGGCCTTTGGCCCTCCAAGGGAAGCTTGTCTTCCAGTTTGTGGCAGCTTGCATCTGGAAGAAATCCTGTTCCGTTCGGGATTGTAGGTGGGCGAGGCCTGGTGCCCGGCAGAGGGAGTTGGGCACAAAGGATGGGCTGTTTCCAGGGGTAAGTAAAGTCAGCTGCCCAGGTGCCTGATGTCAGTTTGTAGGAGGCCTTTGACCCTCCAAGGGAAGCTTGTCTTCCAGTTTGTGGCAGCTTGCATCTGGAAGAAATCCTGTTCCGTTCGGGATTGTAGGTGGCCGAGGCCAGGTGCCCGGATGAGGGAGTTGGGCACAAAGGATGGGCTGTTTCCAGGGGTAAGTAAAGTCAGCTGCCCAGGTGCCTGATGTCAGTTCGTAGGAGGCCTTTGGCCCTCCATGGGAAGCCAGGTTTCCTGCTTTTGGCAGCTTGCATCTGGAAGAAATCCTGTTCCATTCGGGATTGTAGGTGGCCGAGGCCAGGTGCCCGGCAGAGGGAGTTGGGCACAAATGATGGCTGGGATCCGGGGGTAAGTAAGGTCAGCTGCCCAGGTGCCTGATGTCAGTTTGTAGGAGGCCTTTGGCCCTCCAAGGGATGACAGGCTTCCAGTTTGTGGCAGCTTGCATCTGGAAGAAATCCTGTTCCGTTCAGGATTGTAGGTGGCCGAGGCCTGGTGCCCGGCAGAGGGAGATGGGCTCAAAGGATGTCCTGTTTAGAGGGGTAAGTAAAGTCAGCTGCCCACGTGCCTGATGTCAGTTTGTAGGAGGCCTTTGGCCCTCCATGGGAAGCCAGGCTTCCTGCTTGTGGCAGCTTGCATCTGGAAGAAATCCTGTTCCGTTCAGGATTGTAGGTGGCCGAGCCCTGGTGCCCGGCAGAGGGAGTTGGGCACAAAGGATGGGCTGTTTCCAGGAGTAAGTAAAGTCAGCTGCCCAGGTCCCTGATGTCAGTTTGTAGGAGGCCTTTGGTCCTCCATTGGAAACCAGTCTTCCAGCTTGTGGCAGCATGCATCGGGAAGAAATCCTGCTCCGTTCGGGATTATAGGTGGCCGAGGCCAGGTGCCCGGCAGAGGGAGTTGGGCACAAAGGATGTCCTGTTTAGAGGGGTAAGTAAAGTCAGCTGCCCAGGTGCCTGATGTCAGTTTGTAGGAGGCCTTTGGCCCTCCATGGGAAGCCAGGCTTCCTGCTTGTGGCAGCTTGCATCTGGAAGAAATCCTGTTCCGTTCAGGATTGTTGGTGGCCGAGGCCTAGTGCCCGGCAGAGGAAGTTGGGCACAAAGGATGGGCTGTTTCCAGGGGTAAGTAAAGTCAGCTGCCCAGGTGCCTGATGTCAGTTTGTAGGAGGCCTTTGGCCCTCCAAGGGAAGCTTGTCTTCCAGTTTGTGGCAGCTTGCATCTGGAAGAAATCCTGTTCCGTTCGGGATTGTAGGTGGGCGAGGCCTGGTGCCCGGCAGAGGGAGTTGGGCACAAAGGATGGGCTGTTTCCAGGGGTAAGTAAAGTCAGCTGCCCAGGTGCCTGATGTCAGTTTGTAGGAGGCCTTTGGCCCTCCAAGGGAAGCTTGTCTTCCAGTTTGTGGCAGCTTGCATCTGGAAGAAATCCTGTTCCGTTCGGGATTGTAGGTGGGCAAGGCCTGGTGCTTGGCAGAGGGAGTTGGGCACAAAGGATGGGCTGTTTCCAGGGGTAAGTAAAGTCAGCTGCCCAGGTGCCTGATGTCAGTTTGTAGGAGGCCTTTGGCCCTCCATGGGAAGCCAGGTTTACTGCTTGTGGCAGCTTGCATCTGGAAGAAATCCTGTTCCGTTCGGGATTGTAAGTGGCCGAGGCCAGGTGCCCGGCAGAGGGAGTTGGGCACAAATGATGGCTGGTTTCCAGGGGTAAGTAAGGTCAGCTGCCCAGGTGCCTGATGTCAGTTTGTAGGAGGCCTTTGGCCCTCCAAGGGATGACAGGCTTCCAGTTTGTGGCAGCTTGCATCTGGAAGAAATCCTGTTCCGTTCAGGATTGTAGGTGGCCGAGGCCTGGTGCCCGGCAAAGGGAGTTGGGCACAAAGGATGGCCTGTTTCCAGGGGTAAGTAAAGTCAGCTGCCCAGGTGCCTGATGTCAGTTTGTAGGAGGCCTTTGGCCCTCCAAGGGAAGCTTGTCTTCCAGTTTGTGGCAGCTTGCATCTGGAAGAAATCCTGTTCCGTTCGGGATTGTAGGTGGGCGAGGCCTGGTGCCCGGCAGAGGGAGTTGGGCACAAAGGATGGGCTGTTTCCAGGGGTAAGTAAAGTCAGCTGCCCAGGTGCCTGATGTCAGTTTGTAGGAGGCCTTTGGCCCTCCAAGGGAAGCTTGTCTTCCAGTTTGTGGCAGCTTGCATCTGGAAGAAATCCTGTTCCGTTCGGGATTGTAGGTGGCCGAGGCCAGGTGCCCGGCAGAGGGAGTTGGGCACAAAGGATGGGCTGTTTCCAGGGGTAAGTAAAGTCAGCTGCCCAGGTGCCTGATGTCAGTTTGTAGGAGGCCTTTGGCCCTCCATGGGAAGCCAGGTTTCCTGCTTGTGGCAGCTTGCATCTGGAAGAAATCCTGTTCCGTTCGGGATTGTAGGTGGCCGAGGCCAGGTGCCCGGCAGAGGTAGTTGGGCACAAATGATGGCTGGTTTCCAGGGGTAAGTAAGGTCAGCTGCCCAGGTGCCTGATGGCAGTTTGTAGGAGGCCTTTGGCCCTCCAAGGGATGACAGGCTTCCAGTTTGTGGCAGCTTGCATCTGGAAGAAATCCTGTTCCGTTCAGGATTGTAGGTGGGCGAGGCCTGGTGCCCGGCAGAGGGAGTTGGGCACAAAGGATGGCCTGTTTCCAGGGGTAAGTAAAGTCAGCTGCCCAGGTGCCTGATGTCAGTTTGTAGGAGGCCTTTGGCCCTCCAAGGGAAGCTAGTCTTCCAGCTTGTGGCAGCTTGCATCTGGAAGAAATGCTGTTTCGTTCGGGATTGTAGGTGGCTGAGGCTAGGTGCCCGGCAGAGGGAGTTGGGCTCAAAAGATGTCCTGTTTAGAGGGGTAAGTAAAGTCAGCTGCCCAGGTGCCTGATGTCAGTTTGTAGGAGGCCTTTGGCCCTCCATGGGAAGCCAGGCTTCCTGCTTGTGGCAGCTTGCATCTGGAAGAAATCCTGTTCCGTTCAGGATTGTAGGTGGCCGAGGCCTGGTGTCCGGCAGAGGGAGTTGGGCACAAAGGATGGGCTGTTTCCAGGAGTAAGTAAAGTCAGCTGCCCAGGTGCCTGATGTCAGTTTGTAGGAGGCCTTTGGTCCTCCATTGGAAACCAGTCTTCCAGCTTGTGGCAGCATGCATCGGGAAGAAATCCTGCTCCGTTCGGGATTGTAGGTGGCCGAGGCCAGGTGCCCGGCAGAGGGAGTTGGGCACAAATGATGGCTGGTTTCCAGGGGTAAGTAAGGTCAGCTGCCCAGGTGCCTGATGTCAGTTTGTAGGAGGCCTTTGGCCCTCCAAGGGATGACAGGCTTCCAGTTTGTGGCAGCTTGCATCTGGAAGAAATCCTGTTCCGTTCAGGATTGTAGGTGGCCGAGGCCTGGTGCCCGGCAAAGGGAGTTGGGCACAAAGGATGGCCTGTTTCCAGGGGTAAGTAAAGTCAGCTGCCCAGGTGCCTGATGTCAGTTTGTAGGAGGCCTTTGGCCCTCCAAGGGAAGCTTGTCTTCCAGTTTGTGGCAGCTTGCATCTGGAAGAAATCCTGTTCCGTTCGGGATTGTAGGTGGGCGAGGCCTGGTGCCCGGCAGAGGGAATTGGGCACAAAGGATGGGCTGTTTCCAGGGGTAAGTAAAGTCAGCTGCCCAGGTGCCTGATGTCAGTTTGTAGGAGGCCTTTGGCCCTCCAAGGGAAGCTTGTCTTCCAGTTTGTGGCAGCTTGCATCTGGAAGAAATCCTGTTCCGTTCGGGATTGTAGGTGGCCGAGGCCAGGTGCCCGGCAGAGGGAGTTGGGCACAAAGGATGGGCTGTTTCCAGGGGTAAGTAAAGTCAGCTGCCCAGGTGCCTGATGTCAGTTTGTAGGAGGCCTTTGGCCCTCCATGGGAAGCCAGGTTTCCTGCTTGTGGCTGCTTGCATCTGGAAGAAATCCTGTTCCGTTCGGGATTGTAGGTGGCCGAGGCCAGGTGCCCGGCAGAGGTAGTTGGGCACAAATGATGGCTGGTTTCCAGGGGTAAGTAAGGTCAGCTGCCCAGGTGCCTGATGGCAGTTTGTAGGAGGCCTTTGGCCCTCCAAGGGATGACAGGCTTCCAGTTTGTGGCAGCTTGCATCTGGAAGAAATCCTGTTCCGTTCAGGATTGTAGGTGGGCGAGGCCTGGTGCCCGGCAGAGGGAGTTGGGCACAAAGGATGGCCTGTTTCCAGGGGTAAGTAAAGTCAGCTGCCCAGGTGCCTGATGTCAGTTTGTAGGAGGCCTTTGGCCCTCCAAGGGAAGCTAGTCTTCCAGCTTGTGGCAGCTTGCATCTGGAAGAAATGCTGTTTCGTTCGGGATTGTAGGTGGCTGAGGCTAGGTGCCCGGCAGAGGGAGTTGGGCTCAAAAGATGTCCTGTTTAGAGGGGTAAGTAAAGTCAGCTGCCCAGGTGACTGATGTCAGTTTGTAGGAGGCCTTTGGCCCTCCATGGGAAGCCAGGCTTCCTGCTTGTGGCAGCTTGCATCTGGAAGAAATCCTGTTCCGTTCAGGATTGTAGGTGGCCGAGGCCTGGTGTCCGGCAGAGGGAGTTGGGCACAAAGGATGGGCTGTTTCCAGGAGTAAGTAAAGTCAGCTGCCCAGGTGCCTGATGTCAGTTTGTAGGAGGCCTTTGGTCCTCCATTGGAAACCAGTCTTCCAGCTTGTGGCAGCATGCATCGGGAAGAAATCCTGCTCCGTTCGGGATTGTAGGTGGCCGAGGCCAGGTGCCCGGCAGAGGGAGTTGGGCACAAATGATGGCTGGTTTCCAGGGGTAAGTAAGGTCAGCTGCCCAGGTGCCTGATGTCAGTTTGTAGGAGGCCTTTGGCCCTCCAAGGGATGACAGGCTTCCAGTTTGTGGCAGCTTGCATCTGGAAGAAATCCTGTTCCGTTCAGGATTGTAGGTGGCCGAGGCCTGGTGCCCGGCAAAGGGAGTTGGGCACAAAGGATGGCCTGTTTCCAGGGGTAAGTAAAGTCAGCTGCCCAGGTGCCTGATGTCAGTTTGTAGGAGGCCTTTGGCCCTCCAAGGGAAGCTTGTCTTCCAGTTTGTGGCAGCTTGCATCTGGAAGAAATCCTGTTCCGTTCGGGATTGTAGGTGGGCGAGGCCTGGTGCCCGGCAGAGGGAGTTGGGCACAAAGGATGGGCTGTTTCCAGGGGTAAGTAAAGTCAGCTGCCCAGGTGCCTGATGTCAGTTTGTAGGAGGCCTTTGGCCCTCCAAGGGAAGCTTGTCTTCCAGTTTGTGGCAGCTTGCATCTGGAAGAAATCCTGTTCCGTTCGGGATTTTAGGTGGCCGAGGCCAGGTGCCCGGCAGAGGGAGTTGGGCACAAAGGATGGGCTGTTTCCAGGGGTAAGTAAAGTCAGCTGCCCAGGTGCCTGATGTCAGTTTGTAGGAGGCCTTTGGCCCTCCATGGGAAGCCAGGTTTACTGCTTGTGGCAGCTTGCATCTGGAAGAAATCCTGTTCCGTTCGGGATTGTAGGTGGCCGAGGCCAGGTGCCTGGCAGAGGTAGTTGGGCACAAATGATGGCTGGTTTCCAGGGGTAAGTAAGGTCAGCTGCCCAGGTGCCTGATGGCAGTTTGTAGGAGGCCTTTGGCCCTCCAAGGGATGACAGGCTTCCAGTTTGTGGCAGCTTGCATCTGGAAGAAATCCTGTTCCGTTCAGGATTGTAGGTGGGCGAGGCCTGGTGCCCGGCAGAGGGAGTTGGGCACAAAGGATGGCCTGTTTCCAGGGGTAAGTAAAGTCAGCTGCCCAGGTGCCTGATGTCAGTTTGTAGGAGGCCTTTGGCCCTCCAAGGGAAGCTAGTCTTCCAGCTTGTGGCAGCTTGCATCTGGAAGAAATGCTGTTTCGTTCGGGATTGTAGGTGGCCGAGGCCAGGTGCCCGGCAGAGGGAGTTGGGCTCAAAAGATGTCCTGTTTAGAGGGGTAAGTAAAGTCAGCTGCCCAGGTGCCTGATGTCAGTTTGTAGGAGGCCTTTGGCCCTCCATGGGAAGCCAGGCTTCCTGCTTGTGGCAGCTTGCATCTGGAAGAAATCCTGTTCCGTTCAGGATTGTAGGTGGCCGAGGCCTGGTGACCGGCAGAGGGAGTTGGGCACAAAGGATGGGCTGTTTCCAGGAGTAAGTAAAGTCAGCTGCCCAGGTGCCTGATGTCAGTTTGTAGGAGGCCTTTGGTCCTCCATTGGAAACCAGTCTTCCAGCTTGTGGCAGCATGCATCGGAAAGAAATCCTGCTCCGTTCGGGATTGTAGGTGGCCGAGGCCAGGTGCCCGGCAGAGGGAGTTGGGCACAAAGGATGTCCTGTTTAGAGGGGTAAGTAAAGTCAGCTGCCCACGTGCCTGATGTCAGTTTGTAGGAGGCCTTTGGCCCTCCAAGGGAATCCAGGTTTCCAGTTTGTGGCAGCTTGCATCTGGAAGAAATCCTGTTCCGTTCGGGATTGTAGGTGGGCGAGGCCTGGTGCCCGGCAGAGGGAGTTGGGCACAAAGGATGGGCTGTTTCCAGGGGTAAGTAAAGTCAGCTGCCCAGGTGCCTGATGTCAGTTTGTAGGAGGCCTTTGGCCCTCCAAGGGAAGCAAGGCTTCCAGTTTGTGGCAGCTTGCATCTGGAAGAAATCCTGTTCCGTTCGGGATTGTAGGTGGGCGAGGCCTGGTGCCCGGCAGAGGGAGTTGGGCACAAAGGATGGGCTGTTTCCAGGGGTAAGTAAAGTCAGCTGCCCAGGTGCCTGATGTCAGTTTGTAGGAGGCCTTTGGCCCTCCAAGGGAAGCTTGTCTTCCAGTTTGTGGCAGCTTGCATCTGGAAGAAATCCTGTTCCGTTCGGGATTGTAGGTGGGCAAGGCCTGGTGCTTGGCAGAGGGAGTTGGGCACAAATGATGGGCTGTTTCCAGGGGTAAGTTAAGTCAGGTGCCCAAATGCCTGATGTCAGTTTATAGGAGGCCTTTGGCCCTCCAAGGGCAGCGAGTCTTCCTGTTAAAGGCAGCTTGCATCTGGAAGAAATCCTGTTCCGTTCGGGATTGTAGGTGGCCGAGGCCTGGTGCCCGGCAGAGGGAGTTGTGCACAAACGATGTCCTGTTTCCAGGGGTAAGTAAAGTCAGCTGCCCAGGTGCCTGATGTCAGTTTGTAGGAGGCCTTTGGCCCTCCATGGGAAGCCAGGCTTCCTGCTTGTGGCAGCTTGCATCTGGAAGAAATCCTGTTTCGTTCTGGATTGTAGGTGGCCGGAGCTAGGTGCCCGGCTGGGGGAATTGGGAACAAAGCATGACCTGTTTCCAGGGGTAAGTAAAGTCAGCTGCCCAGGTGCCTGATGTCAGTTTGTAGGTGACCTTTGGCCCTCCAACGGAAGCAAGTCTTCCAGTTTGTGGCAGCTTGCATCTGGAAGAAATCCTGTTCCGTT
Source organism: Chamaea fasciata (assembly GCF_029207755.1). Taxonomy (NCBI): domain Eukaryota; kingdom Metazoa; phylum Chordata; class Aves; order Passeriformes; family Sylviidae; genus Chamaea; species Chamaea fasciata. The sequence continues at coordinate 26,109 of NW_027094457.1, forward strand.
CGGGATTGTAGGTGGGCGAGGCCTGGTGCCCGGCAGAGGGAGTTGGGCACAAATGATGGGCTGTTTCCAGGGGTAAGTAAAGTCAGCTGCCCAGGTGCCTGATGTCAGTTTGTAGGAGGCCTTTGGCCCTCCAAGGGAAGCCAGGCTTCCAGTTTGTGGCAGCTTGCATCTGGAAGAAATCCTGTTCCGTTCGGGATTGTAGGTGGCCGAGGCCTGGTGCTTGGCAGAGGGAGTTGGGCACAAATGATGGCCTGTTTCATTAGGAAAGTAAAGTCAGCTGCCCAGGTCCCTGATGTCAGTTTGTAGGAGGCCTTTGGCCCTCCAAGTGAAGCCACATTTCCAGCTTGTGGCAGCTTGCATCTGGAAGAACTCCTGTTTTGTTCGGGATTGTAGGTGGCCAAAGCTGTGGGCCCGGCAGAGGGAGTTGGGCACAAAGGATGGCCTGTTTCCAGGGGTAAGTAAAGTCAGCTGCCCAGGTGCCTGATGACAGTTTGTAGGAGGCCTTTGTCCCTCCAAGGGAAGCTTGTCTTCCAGTTTGTGGCAGCTTGCATCTGGAAGAAATCCTGCTTCGTTCGGGATTGCAGGTGGACGAGGCCTGGTGCCCGGCAGAGGGAGTTGGGCACAAAGGATGGGCTGTTTCCAGGGGTAAGTAAAGTCAGCTGCCCAGGTGCCTGATGTCAGTTTGTAGGAGGCCTTTGGCCCTCCAAGGGAAGCTTGTCTTCCAGTTTGTGGCAGCTTGCATCTGGAAGAAATCCTGTTTTGTTCGGGATTGTAGGTGGGCGAGGCCTGGTGCCCGGCAGAGGGAGTTGGGCACAAAGGATGGGCTGTTTCCAGGGGTAAGTAAAGTCAGCTGCCCAGGTGCCTGATGTCAGTTTGTAGGAGGCCTTTGGCCCTCCAAGGGAAGCTTGTCTTCCAGTTTGTGGCAGCTTGCATCTGGAAGAAATCCTGTTCCGTTCGGGATTGTAGGTGGCCGAGGCCAGGTGCCCAGCAGAGGGAGTTGGGCACAAAGGATGGGCTGTTTCCAGGGGTAAGTAAAGTCAGCTGCCCAGGTGCCTGATGTCAGTTTGTAGGAGGCCTTTGTCCCTCCATGGGAAGCCAGGCGTCCTGCTTGTGGCAGCTTGCATCTGGAAGAAATCGTGTTCCGTTCAGGATTGTAGGTGGCCGAGGCCTGGTGCCCGGCAGAGGGAGTTGGGCACAAAGGATGGGCTGTTTCCAGGAGTAAGTAAAGTCAGCTGCCCAGGTGCCTGATGTCAGTTTGTAGGAGGCCTTTGGTCCTCCATGGGAAACCAGTCTTCCAGCTTGTGGCAGCTTGCATCTGGAAGAAATCCTGTTCTGTTCGGGATTGTAGGTGGGCGAGGCCTGGTGCCCGGCAGAGGGAGTTGGGCACAAAGGATGGGCTGTTTCCAGGGGTAAGTAAAGTCAGCTGCCCAGGTGCCTGATGTCAGTTTGTAGGAGGCCTTTGGCCCTCCAAGGGAAGCTTGTCTTCCAGTTTGTGGCAGCTTGCATCTGGAAGAAATCCTGTTCCGTTCGGGATTGTAGGTGGGCAAGGCCTGGTGCTTGGCAGAGGGAGTTGGGCACAAAGGATGGCCTGTTTCCAGGGGTAAGTAATGTCAGCTGCCCAGGTGCCTGATGTCAGTTTGTAGGAGGCCTTTGGCCCTCCATGGGAAGCCAGGTTTACTGCTTGTGTCAGCTTGCATCTGGAAGAAATCCTGTTCCGTTCAGGATTGTAGGTGGGCGAGGCCAGGTGCCCGGCAGAGGGAGTTGGGCACAAATGATGGCTGGTTTCCAGGGGTAAGTAAGGTCAGCTGCCCAGGTGCCTGATGTCAGTTTGTAGGAGGCCTTTGGCCCTCCAAGGGATGACAGGCTTCCAGTTTGAGGCAGCTTGCATCTGGAAGAAATCCTGTTCCGTTCAGGATTGTAGGTGGCCGAGGCCTGGTGCCCGGCAGAGGGAGTTGGGCACAAAGGATGGCCTGTTTCCAGGGGTAAGTAAAGTCAGCTGCCCAGGTGCCTGATGTCAGTCTGTAGGAGGCCTTTGGCCCTCCAAGGGAAGCTTGTCTTCCAGTTTGTGGCAGCTTGCATCTGGAAGAAATCCTGTTCCGTTCGGGATTGTAGGTGGGCGAGGCCTGGTGCCCGGCAGAGGGAGTTGGGCACAAAGGATGGGCTGTTTCCAGGGGTAAGTAAAGTCAGCTGCCCAGGTGCCTGATGTCAGTTTGTAGGAGGCCTTTGACCCTCCAAGGGAAGCTTGTCTTCCAGTTTGTGGCAGCTTGCATCTGGAAGAAATCCTGTTCCGTTCGGGATTGTAGGTGGCCGAGGCCAGGTGCCCGGCAGAGGGAGTTGGGCACAAAGGATGGGCTGTTTCCAGGGGTAAGTAAAGTCAGCTGCCCAGGTGCCTGATGTCAGTTCGTAGGAGGCCTTTGGCCCTCCATGGGAAGCCAGGTTTCCTGCTTTTGGCAGCTTGCATCTGGAAGAAATCCTGTTCCATTCGGGATTGTAGGTGGCCGAGGCCAGGTGCCCGGCAGAGGGAGTTGGGCACAAATGATGGCTGGGATCCGGGGGTAAGTAAGGTCAGCTGCCCAGGTGCCTGATGTCAGTTTGTAGGAGGCCTTTGGCCCTCCAAGGGATGACAGGCTTCCAGTTTGTGGCAGCTTGCATCTGGAAGAAATCCTGTTCCGTTCAGGATTGTAGGTGGCCGAGGCCTGGTGCCCGGCAGAGGGAGATGGGCTCAAAGGATGTCCTGTTTAGAGGGGTAAGTAAAGTCAGCTGCCCACGTGCCTGATGTCAGTTTGTAGGAGGCCTTTGGCCCTCCATGGGAAGCCAGGCTTCCTGCTTGTGGCAGCTTGCATCTGGAAGAAATCCTGTTCCGTTCAGGATTGTAGGTGGCCGAGCCCTGGTGCCCGGCAGAGGGAGTTGGGCACAAAGGATGGGCTGTTTCCAGGAGTAAGTAAAGTCAGCTGCCCAGGTCCCTGATGTCAGTTTGTAGGAGGCCTTTGGTCCTCCATTGGAAACCAGTCTTCCAGCTTGTGGCAGCATGCATCGGGAAGAAATCCTGCTCCGTTCGGGATTATAGGTGGCCGAGGCCAGGTGCCCGGCAGAGGGAGTTGGGCACAAAGGATGTCCTGTTTAGAGGGGTAAGTAAAGTCAGCTGCCCAGGTGCCTGATGTCAGTTTGTAGGAGGCCTTTGGCCCTCCATGGGAAGCCAGGCTTCCTGCTTGTGGCAGCTTGCATCTGGAAGAAATCCTGTTCCGTTCAGGATTGTTGGTGGCCGAGGCCTAGTGCCCGGCAGAGGAAGTTGGGCACAAAGGATGGGCTGTTTCCAGGGGTAAGTAAAGTCAGCTGCCCAGGTGCCTGATGTCAGTTTGTAGGAGGCCTTTGGCCCTCCAAGGGAAGCTTGTCTTCCAGTTTGTGGCAGCTTGCATCTGGAAGAAATCCTGTTCCGTTCGGGATTGTAGGTGGGCGAGGCCTGGTGCCCGGCAGAGGGAGTTGGGCACAAAGATGGGCTGTTTCCAGGGGTAAGTAAAGTCAGCTGCCCAGGTGCCTGATGTCAGTTTGTAGGAGGCCTTTGGCCCTCCAAGGGAAGCTTGTCTTCCAGTTTGTGGCAGCTTGCATCTGGAAGAAATCCTGTTCCGTTCGGGATTGTAGGTGGGCAAGGCCTGGTGCTTGGCAGAGGGAGTTGGGCACAAAGGATGGGCTGTTTCCAGGGGTAAGTAAAGTCAGCTGCCCAGGTGCCTGATGTCAGTTTGTAGGAGGCCTTTGGCCCTCCATGGGAAGCCAGGTTTACTGCTTGTGGCAGCTTGCATCTGGAAGAAATCCTGTTCCGTTCGGGATTGTAAGTGGCCGAGGCCAGGTGCCCGGCAGAGGGAGTTGGGCACAAATGATGGCTGGTTTCCAGGGGTAAGTAAGGTCAGCTGCCCAGGTGCCTGATGTCAGTTTGTAGGAGGCCTTTGGCCCTCCAAGGGATGACAGGCTTCCAGTTTGTGGCAGCTTGCATCTGGAAGAAATCCTGTTCCGTTCAGGATTGTAGGTGGCCGAGGCCTGGTGCCCGGCAAAGGGAGTTGGGCACAAAGGATGGCCTGTTTCCAGGGGTAAGTAAAGTCAGCTGCCCAGGTGCCTGATGTCAGTTTGTAGGAGGCCTTTGGCCCTCCAAGGGAAGCTTGTCTTCCAGTTTGTGGCAGCTTGCATCTGGAAGAAATCCTGTTCCGTTCGGGATTGTAGGTGGGCGAGGCCTGGTGCCCGGCAGAGGGAGTTGGGCACAAAGGATGGGCTGTTTCCAGGGGTAAGTAAAGTCAGCTGCCCAGGTGCCTGATGTCAGTTTGTAGGAGGCCTTTGGCCCTCCAAGGGAAGCTTGTCTTCCAGTTTGTGGCAGCTTGCATCTGGAAGAAATCCTGTTCCGTTCGGGATTGTAGGTGGCCGAGGCCAGGTGCCCGGCAGAGGGAGTTGGGCACAAAGGATGGGCTGTTTCCAGGGGTAAGTAAAGTCAGCTGCCCAGGTGCCTGATGTCAGTTTGTAGGAGGCCTTTGGCCCTCCATGGGAAGCCAGGTTTCCTGCTTGTGGCAGCTTGCATCTGGAAGAAATCCTGTTCCGTTCGGGATTGTAGGTGGCCGAGGCCAGGTGCCCGGCAGAGGTAGTTGGGCACAAATGATGGCTGGTTTCCAGGGGTAAGTAAGGTCAGCTGCCCAGGTGCCTGATGTCAGTTTGTAGGAGGCCTTTGGCCCTCCAAGTGATGACAGGCTTCCAGTTTGTGGCAGCTTGCATCTGGAAGAAATCCTGTTCCGTTCAGGATTGTAGGTGGGCGAGGCCTGGTGCCCGGCAGAGGGAGTTGGGCACAAAGGATGGCCTGTTTCCAGGGGTAAGTAAAGTCAGCTGCCCAGGTGCCTGATGTCAGTTTGTAGGAGGCCTTTGGCCCTCCAAGGGAAGCTAGTCTTCCAGCTTGTGGCAGCTTGCATCTGGAAGAAATGCTGTTTCGTTCGGGATTGTAGGTGGCTGAGGCTAGGTGCCCGGCAGAGGGAGTTGGGCTCAAAAGATGTCCTGTTTAGAGGGGTAAGTAAAGTCAGCTGCCCAGGTGCCTGATGTCAGTTTGTAGGAGGCCTTTGGCCCTCCATGGGAAGCCAGGCTTCCTGCTTGTGGCAGCTTGCATCTGGAAGAAATCCTGTTCCGTTCAGGATTGTAGGTGGCCGAGGCCTGGTGTCCGGCAGAGGGAGTTGGGCACAAAGGATGGGCTGTTTCCAGGAGTAAGTAAAGTCAGCTGCCCAGGTGCCTGATGTCAGTTTGTAGGAGGCCTTTGGTCCTCCATTGGAAACCAGTCTTCCAGCTTGTGGCAGCATGCATCGGGAAGAAATCCTGCTCCATTCGGGATTGTAGGTGGCCGAGGCCAGGTGCCCGGCAGAGGGAGTTGGGCACAAATGATGGCTGGTTTCCAGGGGTAAGTAAGGTCAGCTGCCCAGGTGCCTGATGTCAGTTTGTAGGAGGCCTTTGGCCCTCCAAGGGATGACAGGCTTCCAGTTTGTGGCAGCTTGCATCTGGAAGAAATCCTGTTCCGTTCAGGATTGTAGGTGGCCGAGGCCTGGTGCCCGGCAAAGGGAGTTGGGCACAAAGGATGGCCTGTTTCCAGGGGTAAGTAAAGTCAGCTGCCCAGGTGCCTGATGTCAGTTTGTAGGAGGCCTTTGGCCCTCCAAGGGAAGCTTGTCTTCCAGTTTGTGGCAGCTTGCATCTGGAAGAAATCCTGTTCCGTTCGGGATTGTAGGTGGGCGAGGCCTGGTGCCCGGCAGAGGGAGTTGGGCACAAAGGATGGGCTGTTTCCAGGGGTAAGTAAAGTCAGCTGCCCAGGTGCCTGATGTCAGTTTGTAGGAGGCCTTTGGCCCTCCAAGGGAAGCTTGTCTTCCAGTTTGTGGCAGCTTGCATCTGGAAGAAATCCTGTTCCGTTCGGGATTTTAGGTGGCCGAGGCCAGGTGCCCGGCAGAGGGAGTTGGGCACAAAGGATGGGCTGTTTCCAGGGGTAAGTAAAGTCAGCTGCCCAGGTGCCTGATGTCAGTTTGTAGGAGGCCTTTGGCCCTCCATGGGAAGCCAGGTTTCCTGCTTTTGGCAGCTTGCATCTGGAAGAAATCCTGTTCCGTTCGGGATTGTAGGTGGCCGAGGCCAGGTGCCTGGCAGAGGTAGTTGGGCACAAATGATGGCTGGTTTCCAGGGGTAAGTAAGGTCAGCTGCCCAGGTGCCTGATGGCAGTTTGTAGGAGGCCTTTGGCCCTCCAAGGGATGACAGGCTTCCAGTTTGTGGCAGCTTGCATCTGGAAGAAATCCTGTTCCGTTCAGGATTGTAGGTGGGCGAGGCCTGGTGCCCGGCAGAGGGAGTTGGGCACAAAGGATGGCCTGTTTCCAGGGGTAAGTAAAGTCAGCTGCCCAGGTGCCTGATGTCAGTTTGTAGGAGGCCTTTGGCCTTCCAAGGGAAGCTAGTCTTCCAGCTTGTGGCAGCTTGCATCTGGAAGAAATGCTGTTTCGTTCGGGATTGTAGGTGGCCGAGGCCAGGTGCCCGGCAGAGGGAGTTGGGCTCAAAAGATGTCCTGTTTAGAGGGGTAAGTAAAGTCAGCTGCCCAGGTGCCTGATGTCAGTTTGTAGGAGGCCTTTGGCCCTCCATGGGAAGCCAGGCTTCCTGCTTGTGGCAGCTTGCATCTGGAAGAAATCCTGTTCCGTTCAGGATTGTAGGTGGCCGAGGCCTGGTGACCGGCAGAGGGAGTTGGGCACAAAGGATGGGCTGTTTCCAGGAGTAAGTAAAGTCAGCTGCCCAGGTGCCTGATGTCAGTTTGTAGGAGGCCTTTGGTCCTCCATTGGAAACCAGTCTTCCAGCTTGTGGCAGCATGCATCGGGAAGAAATCCTGCTCCGTTCGGGATTGTAGGTGGCCGAGGCCAGGTGCCCGGCAGAGGGAGTTGGGCACAAAGGATGTCCTGTTTAGAGGGGTAAGTAAAGTCAGCTGCCCACGTGCCTGATGTCAGTTTGTAGGAGGCCTTTGGCCCTCCAAGGGAATCCAGGTTTCCAGTTTGTGGCAGCTTGCATCTGGAAGAAATCCTGTTCCGTTCGGGATTGTAGGTGGGCGAGGCCTGGTGCCCGGCAGAGGGAGTTGGGCACAAAGGATGGGCTGTTTCCAGGGGTAAGTAAAGTCAGCTGCCCAGGTGCCTGATGTCAGTTTGTAGGAGGCCTTTGGCCCTCCAAGGGAAGCAAGGCTTCCAGTTTGTGGCAGCTTGCATCTGGAAGAAATCCTGTTCCGTTCGGGATTGTAGGTGGGCGAGGCCTGGTGCCCGGCAGAGGGAGTTGGGCACAAAGGATGGGCTGTTTCCAGGGGTAAGTAAAGTCAGCTGCCCAGGTGCCTGATGTCAGTTTGTAGGAGGCCTTTGGCCCTCCAAGGGAAGCTTGTCTTCCAGTTTGTGGCAGCTTGCATCTGGAAGAAATCCTGTTCCGTTCGGGATTGTAGGTGGGCAAGGCCTGGTGCTTGGCAGAGGGAGTTGGGCACAAATGATGGGCTGTTTCCAGGGGTAAGTTAAGTCAGGTGCCCAAATGCCTGATGTCAGTTTATAGGAGGCCTTTGGCCCTCCAAGGGAAGCTAGTCTTCCTGTTAAAGGCAGCTTGCATCTGGAAGAAATCCTGTTCCGTTCGGGATTGTAGGTGGCCGAGGCCTGGTGCCCGGCAGAGGGAGTTGTGCACAAACGATGTCCTGTTTCCAGGGGTAAGTAAAGTCAGCTGCCCAGGTGCCTGATGTCAGTTTGTAGGAGGCCTTTGGCCCTCCATGGGAAGCCAGGCTTCCTGCTTGTGGCAGCTTGCATCTGGAAGAAATCCTGTTTCGTTCTGGATTGTAGGTGGCCGGAGCTAGGTGCCCGGCTGGGGGAATTGGGAACAAAGCATGACCTGTTTCCAGGGGTAAGTAAAGTCAGCTGCCCAGGTGCCTGATGTCAGTTTGTAGGTGACCTTTGGCCCTCCAACGGAAGCAAGTCTTCCAGTTTGTGGCAGCTTGCATCTGGAAGAAATCCTGTTCCGTTCGGGATTGTAGGTGGGCGAGGCCTGGTGCCCGGCAGAGGGAGTTGGGCACAAATGATGGGCTGTTTCCAGGGGTAAGTAAAGTCAGCTGCCCAGGTGCCTGATGTCAGTTTGTAGGAGGCCTTTGGCCCTCCAAGGGAAGCCAGGCTTCCAGTTTGTGGCAGCTTGCATCTGGAAGAAATCCTGTTCCGTTCGGGATTGTAGGTGGCCGAGGCCTGGTGCTTGGCAGAGGGAGTTGGGCACAAATGATGGCCTGTTTCATTAGGAAAGTAAAGTCAGCTGCCCAGGTCCCTGATGTCAGTTTGTAGGAGGCCTTTGGCCCTCCAAGTGAAGCCACATTTCCAGCTTGTGGCAGCTTGCATCTGGAAGAACTCCTGTTTTGTTCGGGATTGTAGGTTGCCAAAGCTGTGGGCCCGGCAAAGGGAGTTGGGCACAAAGGATGGCCTGTTTCCAGGGGTAAGTAAAGTCAGCTGCCCAGGTGCCTGATGACAGTTTTTAGGAGGCCTTTGGCTTTCCAAGGGAAGCTTGTCTTCCAGTTTGTGGCAGCTTGCATCTGGAAGAAATCCTGCTCCGTTCGGGATTGCAGGTGGACGAGGCCTGGTGCCCGGCAGAGGGAGTTGGGCACAAAGGATGGGCTGTTTCCAGGGGTAAGTAAAGTCAGCTGCCCAGGTGCCTGATGTCAGTTTGTAGGAGGCCTTTGGCCCTCCAAGGGAAGCTTGTCTTCCAGTTTGTGGCAGCTTGCATCTGGAAGAAATCCTGTTTTGTTCGGGATTTTAGGTGGGCGAGGCCTGGTGCCCGGCAGAGGGAGTTGGGCACAAAGGATGGGCTGTTTCCAGGGGTAAGTAAAGTCAGCTGCCCAGGTGCCTGATGTCAGTTTGTAGGAGGCCTTTGGCCCTCCAAAAGAAGCTTGTCTTCCAGTTTGTGGCAGCTTGCATCTGGAAGAAATCCTGTTCCGTTCGGGATTGTAGGTGGCCGAGGCCAGGTGCCCGGCAGAGGGAGTTGGGCACAAAGGATGGGCTGTTTCCAGGGGTAAGTAAAGTCAGCTGCCCAGGTGCCTGATGTCAGTTTGTAGGAGGACTTTGGCCCTCCATGGGAAGCCGGGCGTCCTGCTTGTGGCAGCTTGCATCTGGAAGAAATCGTGTTCCGTTCAGGATTGTAGGTGGCCGAGGCCTGGTGCCCGGCAGAGGGAGTTGGGCACAAAGGATGGGCTGTTTCCAGGAGTAAGTAAAGTCAGCTGCCCAGGTGCCTGATGTCAGTTTGTAGGAGGCCTTTGGTCCTCCATGGGAAACCAGTCTTCCAGCTTGTGGCAGCTTGCATCTGGAAGAAATCCTGTTCCGTTCGGGATTGTAGGTGGGCGAGGCCTGGTGCCCGGCAGAGGGAGTTGGGCACAAAGGATGGGCTGTTTCCAGGGGTAAGTAAAGTCAGCTGCCCAGGTGCCTGATGTCAGTTTGTAGGAGGCCTTTGGCCCTCCAAGGGAAGCTAGTCTTCCAGATTGTGGCAGCTTGCATCTGGAAGAAATCCTGTTCCGTTCGGGATTGTAGGTGGGCAAGGCCTGGTGCTTGGCAGAGGGAGTTGGGCACAAAGGATGGCCTGTTTCCATGGGCAAGTAATGTCAGCTGCCCAGGTGCCTGATGTCAGTTTGTAGGAGGCCTTTGGCCCTCCAAGGGAATCCAGGTTTCCAGTTTGTGGCAGCTTGCATCTGGAAGAAATCCTGTTCCGTTCGGGATTGTAGGTGGCCGAGGCCAGGTGCCCGGCAGAGGGAGTTGGGCACAAATGATGGCTGGTTTCCAGGGGTAAGTAAGGTCAGCTGCCCAGGTGCCTGATGTCAGTTTGTAGGAGGCCTTTGGCCCTCCAAGGGAAGCTTGTCTTCCAGTTTGTGGCAGCTTGCATCTGGAAGAAATCCTGTTCCGTTCAGGATTGTAGGTGGCCGAGGCCTGGTGCCCGGCAGAGGGAGTTGGGCACAAAGGATGGCCTGTTTCCAGGGGTAAGTAAAGTCAGCTGCCCAGGTGCCTGATGTCAGTTTGTAGGAGGCCTTTGGCCCTCCAAGGGAAGCTTGTCTTCCAGTTTGTGGCAGCTTGCATCTGGAAGAAATCCTGTTCTGTTCGGGATTGTAGGTGGGCGAGGCCTGGTGCCCGGCAGAGGGAGTTGGGCACAAAGGATGGGCTGTTTCCAGGGGTAAGTAAAGTCAGCTGCCCAGGTGCCTGATGTCAGTTTGTAGGAGGCCTTTGGCCCTCCAAGGGAAGCTTGTCTTCCAGTTTGTGGCAGCTTGCATCTGGAAGAAATCCTGTTCCGTTCGGGATTGTAGGTGGCCGAGGCCAGGTGCCCGGCAGAGGGAGTTGGGCACAAAGGATGGGCTGTTTCCAGGAGTAAGTAAAGTCAGCTGCCCAGGTGCCTGATGTCAGTTTGTAGGAGGCCTTTGGCCCTCCATGGGAAGCCAGGTTTCCTGCTTTTGGCAGCTTGCATCTGGAAGAAATCCTGTTCCGTTCGGGATTGTAGGTGGCCGAGGCCAGGTGCCCGGCAGAGGGAGTTGGGCACAAATGATGGCTGGTTTCCAGGGGTAAGTAAGGTCAGCTGCCCAGGTGCCTGATGTCAGTTTGTAGGAGGCCTTTGGCCCTCCAAGGGATGACAGGCTTCCAGTTTGTGGCAGCTTGCATCTGGAAGAAATCCTGTTCCGTTCAGGATTGTAGGTGGCCGAGGCCTGCTGCCCGGCAGAGGGAGTTGGGCACAAAGGATGGCCTGTTTCCAGGGGTAAGTAAAGTCAGCTGCCCAGGTGCCTGATGTCAGTTTGTAGGAGGCCTTTGGCCCTCCAAGGGAAGCTAGTCTTCCAGTTTGTGGCAGCTTGCATCTGGAAGAAATGCTGTTTCGTTCGGGATTGTAGGTTGCCGAGGCCAGGTGCCCGGCTGAGGGAGATGGGCTCAAAGGATGTCCTGTTTAGAGGGGTAAGTAAAGTCAGCTGCCCACGTGCCTGATGTCAGTTTGTAGGAGGCCTTTGGCCCTCCATGGGAAGCCAGGCTTCCTGCTTGTGGCAGCTTGCATCTGGAAGAAATCCTGTTCCGTTCAGGATTGGAGGTGGCCGAGGCCTGGTGCCCGGCAGAGGGAGTTGGGCACAAAGGATGGGCTGTTTCCAGGGGTAAGTAAGGTCAGCTGCCCAGGTGCCTGATGTCAGTTTGTAGGAGGCCTTTGGTCCTCCATTGGAAACCAGTCTTCCAGCTTGTGGCAGCATGCATCGGGAAGAAATCCTGCTCCGTTCAGGATTGTAGGTGGCCGAGGCCAGGTGCCCGGCAGAGGGAGTTGGGCACAAAGGATGTCCTGTTTAGAGTGGTAAGTAAAGTCAGCTGCCCACGTGCCTGATGTCAGTTTGTAGGAGGCCTTTGGCCCTCCATGGGAAGCCAGGCTTCCTGCTTGTGGCAGCTTGCATCTGGAAGAAATCCTGTTCCGTTCAGGATTGTAGGTGGCCGAGGCCTGGTGCCCGGCAGAGGGAGTTGGGCACAAAGGATGGGCTGTTTCCAGGGGTAAGTAAAGTCAGCTGCCCAGGTGCCTGATGTCAGTTTGTAGGAGGCCTTTGGCCCTCCAAGGGAAGCCAGGTTTCCAGTTTGTGGCAGCTTGCATCTGGAAGAAATCCTGTTCCGTTCGGGATTGTAGGTGGGCGAGGCCTGGTGCCCGGCAGAGGGAGTTGGGCACAAAGGATGGGCTGTTTCCAGGGGTAAGTAAAGTCGGCTGCCCAGGTGCCTGATGTCAGTTTGTAGGAGGCCTTTGGCCCTCCAAGGGAAGCTTGTCTTCCAGTTTGTGGCAGCTTGCATCTGGAAGAAATCCTGTTCCGTTCGGGATTGTAGGTGGGCGAGGCCTGGTGCCCGGCAGAGGGAGTTGGGCACAAAGGATGGGCTGTTTCCAGGGGTAAGTAAAGTCAGCTGCCCAGGTGCCTGATGTCAGTTTGTAGGAGGCCTTTGGCCCTCCAAGGGAAGCTTGTCTTCCAGTTTGTGGCAGCTTGCATCTGGAAGAAATCCTGTTCCGTTCGGGATTGTAGGTGGGCAAGGCCTGGTGCTTGGCAGAGGGAGATGGGCACAAAGGATGGGCTGTTTCAAGGGTTAAGTTAAGTCAGCTGCCCAAATGCCTGATGTCAGTTTATAGGAGGCCTTTGGCCCTCCAAGGGAAGCTAGTCTTCCAGCTTGTGGCAGTTTGCATCTGGAAGAGATGCTGTTTCGTTCGGGATTGTAGGTGGCCGAGGCCTGGTGCCCGGCTGAGGGAGTTGGGCTCAAAGGATGTCCTGTTTAGAGGGGTAAGTAAAGTCAGCTGCCCACGTGCCTGATGTCAGTTTGTAGGAGGCCTTTGGCCCTCCATGGGAAGCCAGGCTTCCTGCTTGTGGCAGCTTGCATCTGGAAGAAATCCTGTTCCGTTCAGGATTGTAGGTGGCCGAGGCCTGGTGCCCGGCAGAGGGAGTTGGGCACAAAGGATGGCCTGTTTCCAGGGGTAAGTAAAGTCAGCTGCCCAGGTGCCTGATGTCAGTTTGTAGGAGGCCTTTGGCCCTCCAAGGAAAGCTAGTCTTCCAGCTTGTGGCAGTTTGCATCTGGAAGAGATGCTGTTTCGTTCGGGATTGTAGGTGGCCGAGGCCTGGTGCCCGGCTGAGGGAGTTGGGCTCAAAGGATGTCCTGTTTAGAGGGGTAAGTAAAGTCAGCTGCCCACGTGCCTGATGTCAGTTTGTAGGAGGCCTTTGGCCCTCCATGGGAAGCCAGGCTTCCTGCTTGTGGCAGCTTGCATCTGGAAGAAATCCTGTTCCGTTCAGGATTGTAGGTGGCCGAGGCCTGGTGCCCGGCAGAGGGAGTTGGGCACAAAGGATGGGCTCTTTCCAGGAGTAAGTAAAGTCAGCTGCCCAGGTGCCTGATGTCAGTTTGTAGGAGGCCTTTGGCCCTCCAAGGGAAGCCAGGCTTCCAGTTTGTGGCAGCTTGCATCTGGAAGAAATGCTGTTCCGTTCGGGATTGTAGGTGGGCGAGGCCAGGTGCCCGGCAGAGGGAGTTGGGCACAAAGGATGGGCTGTTTCCAGGGGTAAGTAAAGTCAGCTGCCCAGGTGCCTGATGTCAGTTTGTAGGAGGCCTTTGGCCCTCCAAGGGAAGCCAGGCTTCCAGTTTGTGGCAGCTTGCATCTGGAAGAAATCCTGTTCCGTTCGGGATTGTAGGTGGGCGAGGCCTGGTGCCCGGCAGAGGGAGTTGGGCACAAAGGATGGGCTGTTTCCAGGGGTAAGTAAAGTCAGCTGCCCAGGTGCCTGATGTCAGTTTGTAGGAGGCCTTTGGCCCTCCATGGGAAGCCAGGCTTCCAGTTTGTGGCAGCTTGCATCTGGAAGAAATCCTGTTCCGTTCGGGATTGTAGGTGGGCAAGGCCTGGTGCTTGGCAGAGGGAGTTGGGCACAAAGGATGGGCTGTTTCCAGGGGTAAGTTAAGTCAGCTGCCCAAATGCCTGATGTCAGTTTATAGGAGGCCTTTGGCCCTCCAAGGGAAGCTAGTCTTCCTGTAAAAGGCAGCTTGCATCTGGAAGAAATCCTGTTCCGTTCGGGATTGTAGGTGGCCGAGGCCAGGTGCCCGGCAGAGGGAGTTGTGCACAAACGATGTCCTGTTTCCAGGGGTAAGTAAAGTCAGCTGCCCAGGTGCCTGATGTCAGTTTGTAGGAGGCCTTTGGCCCTCCATGTGAAGCCAGGCTTCCTGCTTGTGGCAGCTTGCATCTGGAAAAACTCCTGTTCCGTTCGGGATTGTTGGTGGCCGGAGCTACGTGCCCGGCTGGGGGAATTGGGAACAAATGATGACCTGTTTCCAGGGGTAAGTAAAGTCAGCTGCCCAGGTGCCTGATGTCAGTTTGTAGGAGGCCTTTGGCCCTCCAACGGAAGCTAGTCTTCCAGTTTGTGGCAGCTTGCATCTGGAAGAAATGCTGTTCCGTTCGGGATTGTAGGTGGCCGGAGCAGGCTGCCCGGCAGAGGGAGTTGGGCACAAATGATGGCCTGTTTCCAATGGTAAGTAAAGTCAGCTGCCCAGGTGCCTGATGTCAGTTTGTAGGAGGCCTTTGGCCCTCCAAGGGAAGACAGGTTTCCAGTTTGTGGCAGCTTGCATCTGGAAGAAATCCTGTTCCGTTCGGGATTGTAGGTGGCCAAGGCCAGGTGCCCGGCAGAGGGAGTTGGGCACAAATGATGGCCCGTTCTTAAGGAAAGTAAAGTCAGCTGCGCAGGTGCCTGATGTCAGTTTGTAGGAGGCCTTTGGCCCTCCATGTGAAGCCACATTTCCAGCTTGTGGCAACTTGCATCTGGAAGAACTCCTGTTCCGTTCAGGATTGTAGGTGGCCAAAGCTGTGGGCCCGGCAGAGGGAGTAGGGCACAAAGGATGGGCTGTTTCCAGGGGTAAGTAAAGTCAGCTGCCCAGTTGCCTGATGTCAGTTTGTAGGAGGCCTTTGGCCCTCCAAGGGAAGCTTGTCTTCCAGTTTGTGGCAGCTTGAATCTGGAAGAAATCCTGTTCCGTTTGGGATTGTAGGTGGCCGAGGCCAGGTGCCCGGCAGAAGGAGTTGGGCACAAAGGATGGCCTGTTTCCAGGGGTAAGTAAAGTCAGCTGCCCAGGTGCCTGATGTCAGTTTGTAGGAGGCCTTTGGCCCTCCAAGGGAAGCTTGTCTTCCAGTTTGTGGCAGCTTGCATCTGGAAGAAATCCTGTTCCGTTCGGGATTGTAGGTGGGCGAGGCCTGGTGCCCGGCAGAGGGAGTTGGGCACAAAGGATGGGCTGTTTCCAGGGGTAAGTAAAGTCAGCTGCCCAGGTGCCTGATGTCAGTTTGTAGGAGGCCTTTGGCCCTCCAAGAGAAGCTTGTCTTCCAGTTTGTGGCAGCTTGCATCTGGAAGAAATCCTGTTCCGTTCGGGATTGTAGGTGGGCGAGGCCTGGTGCCCGGCAGAGGGAGTTGGGCACAAAGGATGACCTGTTTCCAGGGGTAAGTAAGGTCAGCTCCCCAGGTGCCTGATGTCAGTTTGTAGGAGGCCTTTGGCCCTCCAAGGGATGACAGGCTTCCAGTTTGTGGCAGCTTGCATCTGGAAGAAATCCTGTTCCGTTCAGGATTGTAGGTGGCCGAGGCCAGGTGCCCGGCAGAGGGAGTTGGGCACAAAGGATGGCCTGTTTCCAGGGGTAAGTAAAGTCAGCTGCCCAGGTGCCTGATGTCAGTTTGTAGGAGGCCTTTGGCCCTCCAAGGGAAGCTAGTCTTCCAGCTTGTGGCAGTTTGCATCTGGAAGAGATGCTGTTTCGTTCGGGATTGTAGGTGGCCGAGGCCTGGTGCCCGGCTGAGGGAGTTGGGCTCAAAGGATGTCCTGTTTAGAGGGGTAAGTAAAGTCAGCTGCCCACGTGCCTGATGTCAGTTTGTAGGAGGCCTTTGGCCCTCCATGGGAAGCCAGGCTTCCTGCTTGTGGCAGCTTGCATCTGGAAGAAATCCTGTTCCGTTCGGGATTGTAGGTGGGCGAGGCCTGGTGCCCGGCAGAGGGAGTTGGGCACAAAGGATGGGCTGTTTCCAGGGGTAAGTAAAGTCAGCTGCCCAGGTGCCTGATGTCAGTTTGTAGGAGGCCTTTGGCCCTCCAAGGGAAGTCAGGCTTCCAGTTTGTGGCAGCTTGCATCTGGAAGAAATCCTGTTCCGTTCGGGATTGTAGGTGGGCGAGGCCTGGTGCCCGGCAGAGGGAGTTGGGCACAAAGGATGGGCTGTTTCCAGGGGTAAGTAAAGTCAGCTGCCCAGGTGCCTGATGTCAGTTTGTAGGAGGCCTTTGGCCCTCCAAGGGAAGCCAGGCTTCCAGTTTGTGGCAGCTTGCATCTGGAAGAAATCCTGTTCCGTTCGGGATTGTAGGTGGGCGAGGCCTGGTGCCCGGCAGAGGGAGTTGGGCACAAAGGATGGGCTGTTTCCAGGGGTAAGTAAAGTCAGCTGCCCAGGTGCCTGATGTCAGTTTGTAGGAGGCCTTTGGCCCTCCAAGGGAAGCTTGTCTTCCAGTTTGTGGCAGCTTGCATCTGGAAGAAATCCTGTTCCGTTCGGGATTGTAGGTGGGCAAGGCCTGGTGCTTGGCAGAGGGAGTTGGGCACAAAGGATGGGCTGTTTCCAGGGGTAAGTTAAGTCAGCTGCCCAAATGCCTGATGTCAGTTTATAGGAGGCCTTTGGCCCTCCAAGGGAAGCTAGTCTTCCTGTAAAAGGCAGCTTGCATCTGGAAGAAATCCTGTTCCGTTCGGGATTGTAGGTGGCCGAGGCCAGGTGCCCGGCAGAGGGAGTTGTGCACAAACGATGTCCTGTTTCCAGGGGTAAGTAAAGTCAGCTGCCCAGGTGCCTGATGTCAGTTTGTAGGAGGCCTTTGGCCCTCCATGTGAAGCCAGGCTTCCTGCTTGTGGCAGCTTGCATCTGGAAAAACTCCTGTTCCGTTCGGGATTGTAGGTGGCCGGAGCTACGTGCCCGGCTGGGGGAATTGGGAACAAAGGATGACCTGTTTCCAGGGGTAAGTAAAGTCAGCTGCCCAGGTGCCTGATGTCAGTTTGTAGGAGGCCTTTGGCCCTCCAACGGAAGCTAGTCTTCCAGTTTGTGGCAGCTTGCATCTGGAAGAAATGCTGTTCCGTTCGGGATTGTAGGTGGCCGGAGCAGGCTGCCCGGCAGAGGGAGTTGGGCACAAAGGATGGCCTGTTTCCAATGGTAAGTAAAGTCAGCTGCCCAGGTGCCTGATGTCAGTTTGTAGGAGGCCTTTGGCCCTCCAAGGGAAGACAGGTTTCCAGTTTGTGGCAGCTTGCATCTGGAAGAAATCCTGTTCCGTTCGGGATTGTAGGTGGCCAAGGCCAGGTGCCCGGCAGAGGGAGTTGGGCACAAATGATGGCCCGTTCTTAAGGAAAGTAAAGTCAGCTGCCCAGGTGCCTGATGTCAGTTTGTAGGAGGCCTTTGGCCCTCCATGTGAAGCCACATTTCCAGCTTGTGGCAACTTGCATCTGGAAGAACTCCTGTTCCGTTCAGGATTGTAGGTGGCCAAAGCTGTGGGCCCGGCAGAGGGAGTTGGGCACAAAGGATGGGCTGTTTCCAGGGGTAAGTAAAGTCAGCTGCCCAGGTGCCTGATGTCAGTTTGTAGGAGGCCTTTGGCCCTCCAAGGGAAGCTTGTCTTCCAGTTTGTGGCAGCTTGAATCTGGAAGAAATCCTGTTCCGTTCGGGATTGTAGGTGGCCGAGGCCAGGTGCCCGGCAGAAGGAGTTGGGCACAAAGGATGGCCTGTTTCCAGGGGTAAGTAAAGTCAGCTGCCCAGGTGCCTGAGGACAGTTTGTAGGAGGCCTTTGGCCCTCCAAGGGAAGCCAGGCTTCCAGTTTGTGGCAGCTTGCATCTGAAAGAAATCCTGTTCCGTTCGGGATTGTAGGTGGCTGAGGCCAGGTGCCCAGCAGCGGGAGTTGGGCACAAAGGATGGCCTGTTTCATGAAGAAAGTAAAGTCAGCTGCCCAAGTGCCTGATGTCAGTTTGTAGGAGGCCTTTGGTCCTCCATGGGAAGCCAGGCTTCCAGCTAGTGGAAGCTTGCATCGGGAAGAAATCCTGTTCCGTTCGGGATTGTACGTGGCCGAGGCCAGGTGCCCGGCAGAGGGAGTTGGGCACAAAGGATGGCCTGTTTCCAGGGGTAAATAAAGTCAGCTGCCCAGGTGCCTGATGTCAGTTTGTAGGAGGCCTTTGACCCTCCAAGTGAAGCCACGTTTCCAGCTTGTGGCAGCTTGCATCTGGAAGAACTCCTGTTCCGTTCGGGATTGTAGGTGGCCGAGGCCAGGTGCCTGGCAGGGGGAGTTGGGCACAAAGGATGGGCTGTTTCCAGGGGTAAGTAAAGTCAGGTGCCCAGGTGCATGATGTCAGTTTGTAGGAGGCCTTTGGCCATCCAGGAGAAGCCAGGCTTCCTGCTTGTGGCAGCTTGCATCGGGAAGAAATGCTGTTCCGTTTGGGATTTTAGGTGTCCGGAGATGGGTGCCAGGCAGAGGGAGTTGGGCACAAAGGATGGGCTGTTTCCAGGGGTAAGTAAGGTCAGCTGCCCAGGTGCCTGATGTCAGTTTGTAGGAGGCCTTTGGCCCTCCATAAGAAGCCAGGCTTCCTGCCTGTGGCAGCTTGCATCTGGAAGAAATGCTGTTCCGTTCGGGATTGTAGGTGGCCTAGGCCAGGTGCCCGGCAGAGGGAGTTGGGCAAAAAACATGTCCTGTTTCCAGGGGTAAGTAAAGTCAGCTCCCCAGGGGCCTGATGTAAGTTTGTAGGAGGCCTTTGGCCCTCCATGGGATGCCAGGTTTCCTGCTTGTGGCAGCTTGCATCTGGAAGAAATCCTATTCCGTTCGGGATTGTAGGTGGCCGAGGCCTGGTGCCGGCAGAGGGTGTTGGGCACAAAGAATGGGCTGTTTCCACGGGTAAGTAAAGTCAGCTGCCCAGGTGCCTGATGTCAGTTTGTAGGAGGCCTTTGGCCCTCCAAGGGAAGACAGGCTTCCAGTTTGTGGCAGCTTGCATCTGGAAGAAATCCTGTTCCGTTCGGGATTGTAGGTGGCCGAGGCCAGGTGCCCGGTAGAGGGAGTTGGGCACAAAGGATGGCCTGTTTCTTTAGGAAAGTAAAGTCAGCAGCCCAGGTGCCTGATGTCAGTTTGTAGGAGGCCTTTGGCCCTCCAAGTGAAGCCAGGCTTCCTGCTTGTGGCAGCTTGCATCTGGAAGAACTCCTGTTCCGTTCGGGATTGTAGGTGGCCGGAGCTAGGTGCCCGGCTGGGGGAATTGGGAACAAAGGATGACCTGTTTCCAGGGGTAAGTAAAGTCAGCTGCCCAGGTGCCTGATGTCAGTTTGTAGGAGGCCTTTGGCCCTCCATGGGAAGCCAGGTTTACTGCTTGTGGCAGCTTGCATCTGGAAGAACTCCGGTTCCGTTCGAGATTGTAGGTGGCCGAGGCCAGGTGCCCGGCAGGGGGAGTTGGGCACAAAGGATGGCCTGTTTCCAGGGGTAAGTAAAGTCAGCTGCCCAGGTGCCTGATGTCAGTTTGTAGGAGGCCTTTGGCCCTCCAAGGGAAGCTAGTCTTCCAGTATGTGGCAGCTTGCATCTGGAAGAAATCCTGTTCCGTTCGGGATTGTAGGTGGCCAAGGCCTGGTGCCCGGCAGAGGGAGTTGGGCACAAAGGATGGCCTGTTTCCAGGGGTAAGTAAAGTCAGCTGCCCAGGTGCCTGATGTCAGTTTGTAGGAGGCCTTTGGACCTCCATGGGAAGCCAGGTTTCCTGCTTGTGGCAGCTTGCATCTGGAAGAAATCCTGTTCCGTTCGGGATTGTAGGTGGCCAAGGCCTGGTGCCCGGCAGAGGGAGTTGGGCACAAATGATGGCCTGTTTCCAGGGGTAAGTAAAGTCAGCTACCCAGGTGCCGGATGTAAGTTTGTAGGAGGCCTTTGGCTCACCATGGGAAGCCAGGCTTCCAGTTTGTGGCAGCTTGCATCTGGAAGAAATCCTGTTCCGTTCGGGATTGTAGGTGGCCGAGGCCAGGTTCCCAGCAGAGGGAGTTGGGCACAAATGATGGCCTGTTTCATGAGGAAAGTAAAGTCAGCTGCCCAGGTGCCTGATGTCAGTTTGTAGGAGGCCTTTGGTCCTCTAAGGAAAGCCAGGCTTCCAGATTGTGGCAGCTTGCATCTGGAAGAAGTCCTGTTCCATTCGGGATTGTAGGTGGCCGAGGCCAGGTGCCCGGCAGAGGGAGTTGGGCACGAAGGATGGCCTGTTTCCAGAAGTAACTAAAGTCAGCTGCCCAGGTGCCTGATGTCAGTTTGTAGGAGGCCTTTGGCCCTCCATGGGAAGCCAGGCTTCCTGCTTGTGGCAGCATGCATCAGGAAGGAATGCTGTTTCGTTCGGGATTGTAGGTGTCCGAGACCAGGTGCTTGGCAGAGGGAGTTGGGCACAAAGGATGTCCTGTTTAGAGGGGTAAGTAAAGTCAGCTGCCCACGTGCCTGATGTCAGTTTGTCGGCGGCCTTTGGCCCTCCAAGGGATGCCAGGCTTCCTGCTTGTGGCAGCTTGCATCTGGAAGAAATCCTGTTCCGTTCAGGATTGTAGGCGGCCGAGGCCTGGTGCCCGGCAGAGGGAGTTGGGCACAAAGGATGGGCTGTTTCCAGGGGTAAGTAAAGTCAGCTGCCCAGGTGCCTGATGTCAGTTTGTAGGAGGCCTTTGGCCCTCCAAGGGAAGCTAGTCTTCCTGCTTGTGGCAGCTTGCATCTGGAAGAAATGCTGTTCCGTTCGGGATTGTAGGTGGCCGAGGCCAGGCGCCCGGCAGAGGGAGTTGGGCACAAAGGATGGGCTGTTTCCAGGGGTAAGTAAAGTCAGCTGCCCAGGTCCCTGATGTCAGTTTGTAGGAGACCTTTGGCCCTCCAAGGGAAGCTAGTCTTCCTGCTTGTGGCAGCTTGCATCTGGAAGAAATGCTGTTCCGTTCGGGATTGTAGGTGGCCGAGGCCAGGCGCCCGGCAGAGGGAGTTGGGCAAAAAGGATGGCCTGTTTCCAGGGGTAAGTAAAGTCAGCTGCCCAAGTGCCTGATGTCAGTTTGTAGGAGGCCTTTGGTCCTCCAAGGGCAGCGAGGCTTCCAGTTTGTGGCAGCTTGCATCTGGAAGAAATCCTGTTCCGTTCGGGATTGTAGGTGGCCGAGGCCACGTGCTCAGCAGAGGGAGTTGGGCACAAATGATGGCTTTTTTCATGAGGAAAGTAAAGTAAGATGCCGAAGTGCCTGATGTCAGTTTTATGGAGGCCTTTGGTCCTCCATGGGAAGCCAGGCTTCCAGCTAGTAGCAGCTTGCATCAGGAAGAAATCCTGTTCCTTTCGGGATATTAGGTGGCCAAGGCCAGGGGCCCGGCAGAGGGAGTTGGGCACAAAAGATGGCCTGTTTCCAGGGGTAAGTAAAGTCCGCTGCCCAGGTGCCTGATGTCAGTTTGTAGGAGGCCTTTGGCCCTCCAAGTGAAGCCACGTTTCCAGCTTGTGGCAGCTTGCATCTGGAAGAACTCCTGTTCCGTTCGGGATTGTAGGTGGCCGAGGCCAGGTGCCCGGCAGGGGGAGTTGGGCACAAAGGATGGCCTGTTTCCAGGGGTAAGTAAAGTCAGCTGCCCAGGTGCCTGATGTCAGTTTGTAGGAGGCCTTTGGCCGTCTAAGTGAAGCCAGGCTTCCAGTTTGTGGCAGCTTGTATCTGGAAGAAATCCTGTTAAGTTCGGTATTGTAGGTGGTCGAGGCCAGGTGCCCGGCAGAGGGAGTTGGGAACAAATGATGTCCTGTTTCATGAGGAAAGTAAAGTCAGCTGCCCAGGTGCCTGATGTCAGTTTGTAGGAGGCCTTTGGCCCTTCAAGGGAAGCCATTCTTCCAGCTTGTGGCAGCTTGCATCTGGAAGAACTCCTGTTCCGTTCAGGATTGTAGGTGGCCGAAGCTGTGGGACCGGCAGAGGGAGTTGGGCACAAAGGATGGCCTGTTTCCAGGGGTAAGTAAAGTCAGCTGCCCAGGTGCCTGATGTCAGTTTGTAGGAGGCCTTTGGCCCTCCATGGGAAGCCAGGCTTCCTGCTTGTGGCAGCTTGCATCAGGAAGGAATGCTGTTTCGTTCGGGATTGTAGGTGGCCGAGAGCAGGTGCCCGGCAGAGGGAGTTGGGCACAAAGGATGTCCTGTTTAGAGGGGTAAGTAAAGTCAGCTGCCCACGTGCCTGATGCCAGTTTGTCGGAGGCCTTTGGCCCTCCAAGGGAAGCCAGGCTTCCTGCTTGTGGCAGCTTGCATCTGAAGAAATCCTGTTCCGTTAGAGATTGTAGGTGGCCGAAGCCTGGTGCCCGGCAGAGGGAGTTGGGCACAAATGATGGCCTGTTTCATGAGGAAAGTAAAGTCAGCTGCCCAGGTGCCTGATGTCAATTTTTAGGAGGCCTTTGGCCCTCCAAGGGAAGCTAGTCTTCCAGTTTGTGGCAGTTTGCATCTGGAAGAAATCCTGTTCCGTTCGGGATTGTAGGTGGCCGAGGCCAGGTGCCCGGCAGAGGGAGTTGGGCACAAAGGAAGGGCTGTTTCCAGGGGTAAGTAAAGTCAGCTGCCCAGGTGCCTGATGTCAGTTTGTAGGAAGCCTTTGGCCCTCCAATGGAAGCTTGTCTTCCAGTTTGTGGCAGCTTGCATCTGGAAGAAATCCCGTTCCGTTCGGGATTGTAGGTGGGCGAGGCCTGGTGCCCGGCAGAGGGAGTTGGGCACAAAGGATGGGCTGTTTCATGAGGAAAGTAAAGTCAGCTCCCCTGGTGCCTGATGTCAGTTTGTAGGAGGCCTTTGGCCCTCCAAGGGAAGCAAGTCTTCCTGTTCAAGGCAGCTTGCATCTGGAAGAAATCCTGTTCCGTTCGGGATTGTAGGTGGCCGAGGCCAGTTGCTGGGCTGAGGGAGTTGGGCACAAAGGATGGGCTGTTTCCAGGGGTAAGTAAAGTCAGCTGCCCAGGTGCCTGATGTCAGTTTGTAGGAGGCCTTTGGCCCTCCATGTGAAGCCACATTTCCAGCTTGTGGCAACTTGCATCTGGAAGAACTCCTGTTCCGTTCAGGATTGTAGGTGGCCAAAGCTGTGGGCCCGGCAGAGGGAGTTGGGCACAAAGGATGGGCTGTTTCCAGGGGTAAGTAAAGTCAGCTGCCCAGGTGCCTGATGTCAGTTTGTAGGAGGCCTTTGGCCCTCCAAGGGAAGCTTGTCTTCCAGTTTGTGGCAGCTTGAATCTGGAAGAAATCCTGTTCCGTTCGGGATTGTAGGTGGCCGAGGCCAGGTGCCCGGCAGAAGGAGTTGGGCACAAAGGATGGGCTGTTTCCAGGGGTAAGTAAAGTCAGCTGCCCAGGTGCCTGATGTCAGTTTGTAGGAGGCCTTTGGCCCTCCAAGAGAAGCTTGTCTTCCAGTTTGTGGCAGCTTGCATCTGGAAGAAATCCTGTTCCGTTCGGGATTGTAGGTGGGCGAGGCCTGGTGCCCGGCAGAGGGAGTTGGGCACAAAGGATGGGCTGTTTCCAGGGGTAAGTAAGGTCAGCTCCCCAGGTGCCTGATGTCAGTTTGTAGGAGGCCTTTGGCCCTCCAAGGGATGACAGGCTTCCAGTTTGTGGCAGCTTGCATCTGGAAGAAATCCTGTTCCGTTCGGGATTGTAGGTGGCCGAGGCCTGGTGCCCGGCAGAGGGAGTTGGGCACAAAGGATGGCCTGTTTCCAGGGGTAAGTAAAGTCAGCTGCCCAGGTGCCTGATGTCAGTTTGTAGGAGGCCTTTGGCCCTCCAAGGGAAGCTAGTCTTCCAGCTTGTGGCAGTTTGCATCTGGAAGAGATGCTGTTTCGTTCGGGATTGTAGGTGGCCGAGGCCTGGTGCCCGGCTGAGGGAGTTGGGCTCAAAGGATGTCCTGTTTAGAGGGGTAAGTAAAGTCAGCTGCCCACGTGCCTGATGTCAGTTTGTAGGAGGCCTTTGGCCCTCCATGGGAAGCCAGGCTTCCTGCTTGTGGCAGCTTGCATCTGGAAGAAATCCTGTTCCGTTCAGGATTGTAGGTGGCCGAGGCCTGGTGCCCAGCAGAGGGAGTTGGGCACAAAGGATGGGCTCTTTCCAGGAGTAAGTAAAGTCAGCTGCCCAGGTGCCTGATGTCAGTTTGTAGGAGGCCTTTGGCCCTCCAAGGGAAGCCAGGCTTCCAGTTTGTGGCAGCTTGCATCTGGAAGAAATCCTGTTCCGTTCGGGATTGTAGGTGGGCGACGCCTGGTGCCCGGCAGAGGGAGTTGGGCACAAAGGATGGGCTGTTTCCAGGGGTAAGTAAAGTCAGCTGCCCAGGTGCCTGATGTCAGTTTGTAGGAGGCCTTTGGCCCTCCAAGGGAAGCTTGTCTTCCAGTTTGTGGCAGCTTGCATCTGGAAGAAATCCTGTTCCGTTCGGGATTGTAGGTGGGCAAGGCCTGGTGCTTGGCAGAGGGAGTTGGGCACAAAGGATGGGCTGTTTCCAGGGGTAAGTTAAGTCAGCTGCCCAAATGCCTGATGTCAGTTTATAGGAGGCCTTTGGCCCTCCAAGGGAAGCTAGTCTTCCTGTAAAAGGCAGCTTGCATCTGGAAGAAATCCTGTTCCGTTCGGGATTGTAGGTGGCCGAGGCCAGGTGCCCGGCAGAGGGAGTTGTGCACAAACGATGTCCTGTTTCCAGGGGTAAGTAAAGTCAGCTGCCCAGGATCCTGATGTCAGTTTGTAGGAGGCCTTTGGCCCTCCATGTGATGCCAGGCTTCCTGCTTGTGGCAGCTTGCATCTGGAAAAACTCCTGTTCCGTTCGGGATTGTAGGTGGCCGGAGCTACGTGCCCGGCTGGGGGAATTGGGAACAAAGGATGACCTGTTTCCAGGGGTAAGTAAAGTCAGCTGCCCAGGTGCCTGATGTCAGTTTGTAGGAGGCCTTTGGCCCTCCAACGGAAGCTAGTCTTCCAGTTTGTGGCAGCTTGCATCTGGAAGAAATGCTGTTCCGTTCGGGATTGTAGGTGGCCGGAGCAGGCTGCCCGGCAGAGGGAGTTGGGCACAAAGGATGGCCTGTTTCCAATGGTAAGTAAAGTCAGCTGCCCAGGTGCCTGATGTCAGTTTGTAGGAGGCCTTTGGCCCTCCAAGGGAAGACAGGTTTCCAGTTTGTGGCAGCTTGCATCTGGAAGAAATCCTGTTCCGTTCGGGATTGTAGGTGGCCAAGGCCAGGTGCCCGGCAGAGGGAGTTGGGCACAAATGATGGCCCGTTCTTAAGGAAAGTAAAGTCAGCTGCCCAGGTGCCTGATGTCAGTTTGTAGGAGGCCTTTGGCCCTCCATGTGAAGCGACGTTTCCAGCTTGTGGCAACTTGCATCTGGAAGAACTCCTGTTCCGTTCAGGATTGTAGGTGGCCAAAGCTATGGGCCCGGCAGAGGGAGTTGGGCACAAAGGATGGGCTGTTTCCAGGGGTAAGTAAAGTCAGCTGCCCAGGTGCCTGATGTCAGTTTGTAGGAGGCCTTTGGCCCTCCAAGGGAAGCTTGTCTTCCAGTTTGTGGCAGCTTGAATCTGGAAGAAATCCTGTTCCGTTCGGGATTGTAGGTGGCCGAGGCCAGGTGCCCGGCAGAAGGAGTTGGGCACAAAGGATGGCCTGTTTCCAGGGGTAAGTAAAGTCAGCTGCCCAGGTGCCTGAGGACAGTTTGTAGGAGGCCTTTGGCCCTCCAAGGGAAGCCAGGCTTCCAGTTTGTGGCAGCTTGCATCTGAAAGAAATCCTGTTCCGTTCGGGATTGTAGGTGGCTGAGGCCAGGTGCCCAGCAGCGGGAGTTGGGCACAAAGGATGGCCTGTTTCATGAAGAAAGTAAAGTCAGCTGCCCAAGTGCCTGATGTCTGTTTGTAGGAGGCCTTTGGTCCTCCATGGGAAGCCAGGCTTCCAGCTAGTGGAAGCTTGCATCGGGAAGAAATCCTGTTCCGTTCGGGATTGTACGTGGCCGAGGCCAGGTGCCCGGCAGAGGGAGTTGGGCACAAAGGATGGCCTGTTTCCAGGGGTAAATAAAGTCAGCTGCCCAGGTGCCTGATGTCAGTTTGTAGGAGGCCTTTGACCCTCCAAGTGAAGCCACGTTTCCAGCTTGTGGCAGCTTGCATCTGGAAGAACTCCTGTTCCGTTCGGGATTGTAGGTGGCCGAGGCCAGGTGCCTGGCAGGGGGAGTTGGGCACAAAGGATGGGCTGTTTCCAGGGGTAAGTAAAGTCAGGTGCCCAGGTGCATGATGTCAGTTTGTAGGAGGCCTTTGGCCATCCAGGAGAAGCCAGGCTTCCTGCTTGTGGCAGCTTGCATCGGGAAGAAATGCTGTTCCGTTTGGGATTTTAGGTGTCCGGAGATGGGTGCCAGGCAGAGGGAGTTGGGCACAAAGGATGGGCTGTTTCCAGGGGTAAGTAAGGTCAGCTGCCCAGGTGCCTGATGTCAGTTTGTAGGAGGCCTTTGGCCCTCCATAAGAAGCCAGGCTTCCTGCCTGTGGCAGCTTGCATCTGGAAGAAATGCTGTTCCGTTCGGGATTGTAGGTGGCCTAGGCCAGGTGCCCGGCAGAGGGAGTTGGGCAAAAAACATGTCCTGTTTCCAGGGGTAAGTAAAGTCAGCTCCCCAGGGGCCTGATGTAAGTTTGTAGGAGGCCTTTGGCCCTCCATGGGATGCCAGGTTTCCTGCTTGTGGCAGCTTGCATCTGGAAGAAATCCTATTCCGTTCGGGATTGTAGGTGGCCGAGGCCTGGTGCCGGCAGAGGGTGTTGGGCACAAAGAATGGGCTGTTTCCACGGGTAAGTAAAGTCAGCTGCCCAGGTGCCTGATGTCAGTTTGTAGGAGGCCTTTGGCCCTCCAAGGGAAGACAGGCTTCCAGTTTGTGGCAGCTTGCATCTGGAAGAAATCCTGTTCCGTTCGGGATTGTAGGTGGCCGAGGCCAGGTGCCCGGTAGAGGGAGTTGGGCACAAAGGATGGCCTGTTTCTTTAGGAAAGTAAAGTCAGCAGCCCAGGTGCCTGATGTCAGTTTGTAGGAGGCCTTTGGCCCTCCAAGTGAAGCCAGGCTTCCTGCTTGTGGCAGCTTGCATCTGGAAGAACTCCTGTTCCGTTCGGGATTGTAGGTGGCCGGAGCTAGGTGCCCGGCTGGGGGAATTGGGAACAAAGGATGACCTGTTTCCAGGGGTAAGTAAAGTCAGCTGCCCAGGTGCCTGATGTCAGTTTGTAGGAGGCCTTCGGTCCTCCATGGGAAGCCAGGTTTACTGCTTGTGGCAGCTTGCATCTGGAAGAACTCCGGTTCCGTTCGAGATTGTAGGTGGCCGAGGCCAGGTGCCCGGCAGGGGGAGTTGGGCACAAAGGATGGCCTGTTTCCAGGGGTAAGTAAAGTCAGCTGCCCAGGTGCCTGATGTCAGTTTGTAGGAGGCCTTTGGCCCTCCAAGGGAAGCCAGGCTACCAGTTTGTGGCAGCTTGCATCTGAAAGAAATCCTGTTCCGTTCGGGATTGTAGGTGGGCGAGGCCAGGTGCCCAGCAGCGGGAGTTGGGCACAAATGATGGCCTGTTTCATGAGGAAAGTAAAGTCAGCTGCCCAGGTGCCTGATGTCAGTTTGTAGGAGGCCTTTGGCCCACCAAGGGAAGCAAGTCTTCCTGTTCAAGGCAGCTTGAATCTGGAAGAAATCCTGTTCCGTTCGGGATTGTAGGTGGTCGAGGCCAGTTGCTGGGCTGAGGGAGTTGGGCACAAAGTATGGGCTGTTTCCAGGGGTAAGTAAAGTCAGCTGCCCAGGTCCCTGATGTCAGTTTGTAGGAGGCCTTTGGCCCTCCAAGGGAAGCCATTCTTCCAGCTTTTGGCAGCTTGCATCTGGAAGAAATGCTGTTCCGTCCGGGATTGTAGGTGGCCGAGGCCAGGTGCCCGGCAGAGGGAGTTGGGCACAAAGAATGACCTGTTTCCAGGGGTAAGTAAAGTCAGCTGCCCACGTGCCTGATGTCAGTTTGTAGGAGGCCTTTGGCCCTCCATGGGAAGCCAGGCTTCCAGTTTCTGGCAGCTTGAATCTGAAAGAAATCCTGTTCCGTTCGGGATTGTAGGTGGCCGATGCCAGGTGCCCAGCAGAGGGAGTTGGGCACAAATGATGGCCTATTTCATGAGGAAAGTAATGTCAGCTGCCCAAGTGCCTGATGTCAGTTTGTAGGAGGCCTTTGGTCCTCCATGGGAATCCAGGCTTCCAGCTAGTGGCAGCTTGCTTCGGGAAGAAATCCTGTTCCGTTCGGGATTGTAGGTGGCCAAGGCCTGGTGCCCGGCAGAGGGAGTTGGGCACAAATGATGGCCTGTTTCCAGGGGTAAGTAAAGTCAGCTGCCCAGGTGCCTGATGTCAGTTTGTAGGAGGCCTTTGGCCCTCCATGGGAAGCCAGGCTTCCTGCTTGTGGCAGCTTGCATCTGGAAGAAATCCTGTTCCGTTCGGGATTGTAGGAGGCCGGAGCTGGGTGCCCGGCTGAGGGAGTTGGACACAAAGGATGGGCTGTTTCCAGGGGTAAGTAAAGTCAGCTGCCCAGGTGCCTGATGTCAGTTTGTAGGAGGCCTTTGGACCTCCATGGGAAGCCAGGTTTCCTGCTTGTGGCAGCTTGCATCTGGAAGAAATCATTTTACGTTCGGGATTGTAGGTGGCCAAGGCCTGGTGCCCGGCAGAGGGAGTTGGGCACAAATGATGGCCTGTTTCCAGGGGTAAGTAAAGTCAGCTACCCAGGTGCCGGATGTAAGTTTGTAGGAGGCCTTTGGCTCACCATGGGAAGCCAGGCTTCCAGTTTGTGGCAGCTTGCATCTGGAAGAAATCCTGTTCCGTTCGGGATTGTAGGTGGCCGAGGCCAGGTTCCCAGCAGAGGGAGTTGGGCACAAATGATGGCCTGTTTCATGAGGAAAGTAAAGTCAGCTGCCCAGGTGCCTGATGTCAGTTTGTAGGAGGCCTTTGGTCCTCTAAGGAAAGCCAGGCTTCCAGATTGTGGCAGCTTGCATCTGGAAGAAGTCCTGTTCCGTTCGGGATTGTAGGTGGCCGAGGCCAGGTGCCCGGCAGAGGGAGTTGGGCACGAAGGATGGCCTGTTTCCAGAAGTAACTAAAGTCAGCTGCCCAGGTGCCTGATGTCAGTTTGTAGGAGGCCTTTGGCCCTCCATGGGAAGCCAGGCTTCCTGCTTGTGGCAGCATGCATCAGGAAGGAATGCTGTTTCGTTCGGGATTGTAGGTGTCCGAGACCAGGTGCTTGGCAGAGGGAGTTGGGCACAAAGGATGTCCTGTTTAGAGGGGTAAGTAAAGTCAGCTGCCCACGTGCCTGATGTCAGTTTGTCGGCGGCCTTTGGCCCTCCAAGGGATGCCAGGCTTCCTGCTTGTGGCAGCTTGCATCTGGAAGAAATCCTGTTCCGTTCAGGATTGTAGGCGGCCGAGGCCTGGTGCCCGGCAGAGGGAGTTGGGCACAAAGGATGGGCTGTTTCCAGGGGTAAGTAAAGTCAGCTGCCCAGGTGCCTGATGTCAGTTTGTAGGAGGCCTTTGGCCCTCCAAGGGAAGCTAGTCTTCCTGCTTGTGGCAGCTTGCATCTGGAAGAAATGCTGTTCCGTTCGGGATTGTAGGTGGCCGAGGCCAGGCGCCCGGCAGAGGGAGTTGGGCACAAAGGATGGGCTGTTTCCAGGGGTAAGTAAAGTCAGCTGCCCAGGTCCCTGATGTCAGTTTGTAGGAGACCTTTGGCCCTCCAAGGGAAGCTAGTCTTCCTGCTTGTGGCAGCTTGCATCTGGAAGAAATGCTGTTCCGTTCGGGATTGTAGGTGGCCGAGGCCAGGCGCCCGGCAGAGGGAGTTGGGCAAAAAGGATGGCCTGTTTCCAGGGGTAAGTAAAGTCAGCTGCCCAAGTGCCTGATGTCAGTTTGTAGGAGGCCTTTGGTCCTCCAAGGGCAGCGAGGCTTCCAGTTTGTGGCAGCTTGCATCTGGAAGAAATCCTGTTCCGTTCGGGATTGTAGGTGGCCGAGGCCACGTGCTCAGCAGAGGGAGTTGGGCACAAATGATGGCTTTTTTCATGAGGAAAGTAAAGTCAGATGCCGAAGTGCCTGATGTCAGTTTTATGGAGGCCTTTGGTCCTCCATGGGAAGCCAGGCTTCCAGCTAGTAGCAGCTTGCATCAGGAAGAAATCCTGTTCCTTTCGGGATATTAGGTGGCCAAGGCCAGGGGCCCGGCAGAGGGAGTTGGGCACAAAAGATGGCCTGTTTCCAGGGGTAAGTAAAGTCCGCTGCCCAGGTGCCTGATGTCAGTTTGTAGGAGGCCTTTGGCCCTCCAAGTGAAGCCACGTTTCCAGCTTGTGGCAGCTTGCATCTGGAAGAACTCCTGTTCCGTTCGGGATTGTAGGTGGCCGAGGCCAGGTGCCCGGCAGGGGGAGTTGGGCACAAAGGATGGCCTGTTTCCAGGGGTAAGTAAAGTCAGCTGCCCAGGTGCCTGATGTCAGTTTGTAGGAGGCCTTTGGCCCTCTAAGGGAAGCCAGGCTTCCAGTTTGTGGCAGCTTGTATCTGGAAGAAATCCTGTTAAGTTCGGTATTGTAGGTGGTCGAGGCCAGGTGCCCGGCAGAGGGAGTTGGGAACAAATGATGTCCTGTTTCATGAGGAAAGTAAAGTCAGCTGCCCAGGTGCCTGATGTCAGTTTGTAGGAGGCCTTTGGCCCTTCAAGGGAAGCCATTCTTCCAGCTTGTGGCAGCTTGCATCTGGAAGAACTCCTGTTCCGTTCAGGATTGTAGGTGGCCGAAGCTGTGGGACCGGCAGAGGGAGTTGGGCACAAAGGATGGCCTGTTTCCAGGGGTAAGTAAAGTCAGCTGCCCAGGTGCCTGATGTCAGTTTGTAGGAGGCCTTTGGCCCTCCATGGGAAGCCAGGCTTCCTGCTTGTGGCAGCTTGCATCAGGAAGGAATGCTGTTTCGTTCGGGATTGTAGGTGGCCGAGAGCAGGTGCCCGGCAGAGGGAGTTGGGCACAAAGGATGTCCTGTTTAGAGGGGTAAGTAAAGTCAGCTGCCCACGTGCCTGATGCCAGTTTGTCGGAGGCCTTTGGCCCTCCAAGGGAAGCCAGGCTTCCTGCTTGTGGCAGCTTGCATCTGAAGAAATCCTGTTCCGTTAGAGATTGTAGGTGGCCGAAGCCTGGTGCCCGGCAGAGGGAGTTGGGCACAAATGATGGCCTGTTTCATGAGGAAAGTAAAGTCAGCTGCCCAGGTGCCTGATGTCAATTTTTAGGAGGCCTTTGGCCCTCCAAGGGAAGCTAGTCTTCCAGTTTGTGGCAGTTTGCATCTGGAAGAAATCCTGTTCCGTTCGGGATTGTAGGTGGCCGAGGCCAGGTGCCCGGCAGAGGGAGTTGGGCACAAAGGAAGGGCTGTTTCCAGGGGTAAGTAAAGTCAGCTGCCCAGGTGCCTGATGTCAGTTTGTAGGAAGCCTTTGGCCCTCCAATGGAAGCTTGTCTTCCAGTTTGTGGCAGCTTGCATCTGGAAGAAATCCCGTTCCGTTCGGGATTGTAGGTGGGCGAGGCCTGGTGCCCGGCAGAGGGAGTTGGGCACAAAGGATGGGCTGTTTCATGAGGAAAGTAAAGTCAGCTCCCCTGGTGCCTGATGTCAGTTTGTAGGAGGCCTTTGGCCCTCCAAGGGAAGCAAGTCTTCCTGTTCAAGGCAGCTTGCATCTGGAAGAAATCCTGTTCCGTTCGGGATTGTAGGTGGCCGAGGCCAGTTGCTGGGCTGAGGGAGTTGGGCACAAAGGATGGGCTGTTTCCAGGGGTAAGTAAAGTCAGCTGCCCAGGTGCCTGATGTCAGTTTGTAGGAGGCCTTTGGCCCTCCATGTGAAGCCACATTTCCAGCTTGTGGCAACTTGCATCTGGAAGAACTCCTGTTCCGTTCAGGATTGTAGGTGGCCAAAGCTGTGGGCCCGGCAGAGGGAGTTGGGCACAAAGGATGGGCTGTTTCCAGGGGTAAGTAAAGTCAGCTGCCCAGGTGCCTGATGTCAGTTTGTAGGAGGCCTTTGGCCCTCCAAGGAAAGCTTGTCTTCCAGTTTGTGGCAGCTTGAATCTGGAAGAAATCCTGTTCCGTTCGGGATTGTAGGTGGCCGAGGCCAGGTGCCCGGCAGAAGGAGTTGGGCACAAAGGATGGCCTGTTTCCAGGGGTAAGTAAAGTCAGCTGCCCAGGTGCCTGATGTCAGTTTGTAGGAGGCCTTTGGCCCTCCAAGGGAAGCTTGTCTTCCAGTTTGTGGCAGCTTGCATCTGGAAGAAATCCTGTTCCGTTCGGGATTGTAGGTGGGCGAGGCCTGGTGCCCGGCAGAGGGAGTTGGGCACAAAGGATGGGCTGTTTCCAGGGGTAAGTAAAGTCAGCTGCCCAGGTGCCTGATGTCAGTTTGTAGGAGGCCTTTGGCCCTCCAAGAGAAGCTTGTCTTCCAGTTTGTGGCAGCTTGCATCTGGAAGAAATCCTGTTCCGTTCGGGATTGTAGGTGGGCGAGGCCTGGTGCCCGGCAGAGGGAGTTGGGCACAAAGGATGGGCTGTTTCCAGGGGTAAGTAAGGTCAGCTCCCCAGGTGCCTGATGTCAGTTTGTAGGAGGCCTTTGGCCCTCCAAGGGATGACAGGCTTCCAGTTTGTGGCAGCTTGCATCTGGAAGAAATCCTGTTCCGTTCGGGATTGTAGGTGGCCGAGGCCTGGTGCCCGGCAGAGGGAGTTGGGCACAAATGATGGCTGGTTTCCAGGGGTAAGTAAAGTCAGTTGCCCAGGTGCCTGATGTCAGTTTGTAGGAGGCCTTTGGCCCTCCAAGGGAAGCTAGTCTTCCAGCTTGTGGCAGTTTGCATCTGGAAGAGATGCTGTTTCGTTCGGGATTGTAGGTGGCCGAGGCCTGGTGCCCGGCTGAGGGAGTTGGGCTCAAAGGATGTCCTGTTTTGAGGGGTAAGTAAAGTCAGCTGCCCACGTGCCTGATGTCAGTTTGTAGGAGGCCTTTGGCCCTCCATGGGAAGCCAGGCTTCCTGCTTGTGGCAGCTTGCATCTGGAAGAAATCCTGTTCCGTTCAGGATTGTAGGTGGCCGAGGCCTGGTGCCCAGCAGAGGGAGTTGGGCACAAAGGATGGGCTCTTTCCAGGAGTAAGTAAAGTCAGCTGCCCAGGTGCCTGATGTCAGTTTGTAGGAGGCCTTTGGCCCTCCAAGGGAAGCCAGGCTTCCAGTTTGTGGCAGCTTGCATCTGGAAGAAATCCTGTTCCGTTCGGGATTGTAGGTGGGCGACGCCTGGTGCCCGGCAGAGGGAGTTGGGCACAAAGGATGGGCTGTTTCCAGGGGTAAGTAAAGTCAGCTGCCCAGGTGCCTGATGTCAGTTTGTAGGAGGCCTTTGGCCCTCCAAGGGAAGCTTGTCTTCCAGTTTGTGGCAGCTTGCATCTGGAAGAAATCCTGTTCCGTTCGGGATTGTAGGTGGGCAAGGCCTGGTGCTTGGCAGAGGGAGTTGGGCACAAAGGATGGGCTGTTTCCAGGGGTAAGTTAAGTCAGCTGCCCAAATGCCTGATGTCAGTTTATAGGAGGCCTTTGGCCCTCCAAGGGAAGCTAGTCTTCCTGTAAAAGGCAGCTTGCATCTGGAAGAAATCCTGTTCCGTTCGGGATTGTAGGTGGCCGAGGCCAGGTGCCCGGCAGAGGGAGTTGTGCACAAACGATGTCCTGTTTCCAGGGGTAAGTAAAGTCAGCTGCCCAGGATCCTGATGTCAGTTTGTAGGAGGCCTTTGGCCCTCCATGTGAAGCCAGGCTTCCTGCTTGTGGCAGCTTGCATCTGGAAAAACTCCTGTTCCGTTCGGGATTGTAGGTGGCCGGAGCTACGTGCCCGGCTGGGGGAATTGGGAACAAAGGATGACCTGTTTCCAGGGGTAAGTAAAGTCAGCTGCCCAGGTGCCTGATGTCAGTTTGTAGGAGGCCTTTGGCCCTCCAACGGAAGCTAGTCTTCCAGTTTGTGGCAGCTTGCATCTGGAAGAAATGCTGTTCCGTTCGGGATTGTAGGTGGCCGGAGCAGGCTGCCCGGCAGAGGGAGTTGGGCACAAAGGATGGCCTGTTTCCAATGGTAAGTAAAGTCAGCTGCCCAGGTGCCTGATGTCAGTTTGTAGGAGGCCTTTGGCCCTCCAAGGGAAGACAGGTTTCCAGTTTGTGGCAGCTTGCATCTGGAAGAAATCCTGTTCCGTTCGGGATTGTAGGTGGCCAAGGCCAGGTGCCCGGCAGAGGGAGTTGGGCACAAATGATGGCCCGTTCTTAAGGAAAGTAAAGTCAGCTGCCCAGGTGCCTGATGTCAGTTTGTAGGAGGCCTTTGGCCCTCCATGTGAAGCGACGTTTCCAGCTTGTGGCAACTTGCATCTGGAAGAACTCCTGTTCCGTTCAGGATTGTAGGTGGCCAAAGCTATGGGCCCGGCAGAGGGAGTTGGGCACAAAGGATGGGCTGTTTCCAGGGGTAAGTAAAGTCAGCTGCCCAGGTGCCTGATGTCAGTTTGTAGGAGGCCTTTGGCCCTCCAAGGGAAGCTTGTCTTCCAGTTTGTGGCAGCTTGAATCTGGAAGAAATCCTGTTCCGTTCGGGATTGTAGGTGGCCGAGGCCAGGTGCCCGGCAGAAGGAGTTGGGCACAAAGGATGGCCTGTTTCCAGGGGTAAGTAAAGTCAGCTGCCCAGGTGCCTGAGGACAGTTTGTAGGAGGCCTTTGGCCCTCCAAGGGAAGCCAGGCTTCCAGTTTGTGGCAGCTTGCATCTGAAAGAAATCCTGTTCCGTTCGGGATTGTAGGTGGCTGAGGCCAGGTGCCCAGCAGCGGGAGTTGGGCACAAAGGATGGCCTGTTTCATGAAGAAAGTAAAGTCAGCTGCCCAAGTGCCTGATGTCTGTTTGTAGGAGGCCTTTGGTCCTCCATGGGAAGCCAGGCTTCCAGCTAGTGGAAGCTTGCATCGGGAAGAAATCCTGTTCCGTTCGGGATTGTACGTGGCCGAGGCCAGGTGCCCGGCAGAGGGAGTTGGGCACAAAGGATGGCCTGTTTCCAGGGGTAAATAAAGTCAGCTGCCCAGGTGCCTGATGTCAGTTTGTAGGAGGCCTTTGACCCTCCAAGTGAAGCCACGTTTCCAGCTTGTGGCAGCTTGCATCTGGAAGAACTCCTGTTCCGTTCGGGATTGTAGGTGGCCGAGGCCAGGTGCCTGGCAGGGGGAGTTGGGCACAAAGGATGGGCTGTTTCCAGGGGTAAGTAAAGTCAGGTGCCCAGGTGCATGATGTCAGTTTGTAGGAGGCCTTTGGCCATCCAGGAGAAGCCAGGCTTCCTGCTTGTGGCAGCTTGCATCGGGAAGAAATGCTGTTCCGTTTGGGATTTTAGGTGTCCGGAGATGGGTGCCAGGCAGAGGGAGTTGGGCACAAAGGATGGGCTGTTTCCAGGGGTAAGTAAGGTCAGCTGCCCAGGTGCCTGATGTCAGTTTGTAGGAGGCCTTTGGCCCTCCATAAGAAGCCAGGCTTCCTGCCTGTGGCAGCTTGCATCTGGAAGAAATGCTGTTCCGTTCGGGATTGTAGGTGGCCTAGGCCAGGTGCCCGGCAGAGGGAGTTGGGCAAAAAACATGTCCTGTTTCCAGGGGTAAGTAAAGTCAGCTCCCCAGGGGCCTGATGTAAGTTTGTAGGAGGCCTTTGGCCCTCCATGGGATGCCAGGTTTCCTGCTTGTGGCAGCTTGCATCTGGAAGAAATCCTATTCCGTTCGGGATTGTAGGTGGCCGAGGCCTGGTGCCGGCAGAGGGTGTTGGGCACAAAGAATGGGCTGTTTCCACGGGTAAGTAAAGTCAGCTGCCCAGGTGCCTGATGTCAGTTTGTAGGAGGCCTTTGGCCCTCCAAGGGAAGACAGGCTTCCAGTTTGTGGCAGCTTGCATCTGGAAGAAATCCTGTTCCGTTCGGGATTGTAGGTGGCCGAGGCCAGGTGCCCGGTAGAGGGAGTTGGGCACAAAGGATGGCCTGTTTCTTTAGGAAAGTAAAGTCAGCAGCCCAGGTGCCTGATGTCAGTTTGTAGGAGGCCTTTGGCCCTCCAAGTGAAGCCAGGCTTCCTGCTTGTGGCAGCTTGCATCTGGAAGAACTCCTGTTCCGTTCGGGATTGTAGGTGGCTGGAGCTAGGTGCCCGGCTGGGGGAATTGGGAACAAAGGATGACCTGTTTCCAGGGGTAAGTAAAGTCAGCTGCCCAGGTGCCTGATGTCAGTTTGTAGGAGGCCTTTGGTCCTCCATGGGAAGCCAGGTTTACTGCTTGTGGCAGCTTGCATCTGGAAGAACTCCGGTTCCGTTCGAGATTGTAGGTGGCCGAGGCCAGGTGCCCGGCAGGGGGAGTTGGGCACAAAGGATGGCCTGTTTCCAGGGGTAAGTAAAGTCAGCTGCCCAGGTGCCTGATGTCAGTTTGTAGGAGGCCTTTGGCCCTCCAAGGGAAGCCAGGCTACCAGTTTGTGGCAGCTTGCATCTGAAAGAAATCCTGTTCCGTTCGGGATTGTAGGTGGGCGAGGCCAGGTGCCCAGCAGCGGGAGTTGGGCACAAATGATGGCCTGTTTCATGAGGAAAGTAAAGTCAGCTGCCCAGGTGCCTGATGTCAGTTTGTAGGAGGCCTTTGGCCCACCAAGGGAAGCAAGTCTTCCTGTTCAAGGCAGCTTGAATCTGGAAGAAATCCTGTTCCGTTCGGGATTGTAGGTGGTCGAGGCCAGTTGCTGGGCTGAGGGAGTTGGGCACAAAGGATGGGCTGTTTCCAGGGGTAAGTAAAGTCAGCTGCCCAGGTCCCTGATGTCAGTTTGTAGGAGGCCTTTGGCCCTCCAAGGGAAGCCATTCTTCCAGCTTTTGGCAGCTTGCATCTGGAAGAAATGCTGTTCCGTCCGGGATTGTAGGTGGCCGAGGCCAGGTGCCCGGCAGAGGGAGTTGGGCACAAAGAATGACCTGTTTCCAGGGGTAAGTAAAGTCAGCTGCCCACGTGCCTGATGTCAGTTTGTAGGAGGCCTTTGGCCCTCCATGGGAAGCCAGGCTTCCAGTTTGTGGCAGCTTGCATCTGAAAGAAATCCTGTTCCGTTCGGGATTGTAGGTGGCCGATGCCAGGTGCCCAGCAGAGGGAGTTGGGCACAAATGATGGCCTATTTCATGAGGAAAGTAATGTCAGCTGCCCAAGTGCCTGATGTCAGTTTGTAGGAGGCCTTTGGTCCTCCATGGGAATCCAGGCTTCCAGCTAGTGGCAGCTTGCTTCGGGAAGAAATCCTGTTCCGTTCGGGATTGTAGGTGGCCAAGGCCTGGTGCCCGGCAGAGGGAGTTGGGCACAAATGATGGCCTGTTTCCAGGGGTAAGTAAAGTCAGCTGCCCAGGTGCCTGATGTCAGTTTGTAGGAGGCCTTTGGCCCTCCATGGGAAGCCAGGCTTCCTGCTTGTGGCAGCTTGCATCTGGAAGAAATCCTGTTCCGTTCGGGATTGTAGGAGGCCGGAGCTGGGTGCCCGGCTGAGGGAGTTGGACACAAAGGATGGGCTGTTTCCAGGGGTAAGTAAAGTCAGC
Source organism: Chamaea fasciata (assembly GCF_029207755.1). Taxonomy (NCBI): domain Eukaryota; kingdom Metazoa; phylum Chordata; class Aves; order Passeriformes; family Sylviidae; genus Chamaea; species Chamaea fasciata. The sequence continues at coordinate 63,049 of NW_027094457.1, forward strand.
TGCCCAGGTGCCTGATGTCAGTTTGTAGGAGGCCTTTGGACCTCCATGGGAAGCCAGGTTTCCTGCTTGTGGCAGCTTGCATCTGGAAGAAATCATTTTACGTTCGGGATTGTAGGTGGCCAAGGCCTGGTGCCCGGCAGAGGGAGTTGGGCACAAATGATGGCCTGTTTCCAGGGGTAAGTAAAGTCAGCTACCCAGGTGCCGGATGTAAGTTTGTAGGAGGCCTTTGGCTCACCATGGGAAGCCAGGCTTCCAGTTTGTGGCAGCTTGCATCTGGAAGAAATCCTGTTCCGTTCGGGATTGTAGGTGGCCGAGGCCAGGTTCCCAGCAGAGGGAGTTGGGCACAAATGATGGCCTGTTTCATGAGGAAAGTAAAGTCAGCTGCCCAGGTGCCTGATGTCAGTTTGTAGGAGGCCTTTGGTCCTCTAAGGAAAGCCAGGCTTCCAGATTGTGGCAGCTTGCATCTGGAAGAAGTCCTGTTCCGTTCAGGATTGTAGGTGGCCGAGGCCAGGTGCCCGGCAGAGGGAGTTGGGCACAAAGGATGGCCTGTTTCCAGAAGTAACTAAAGTCAGCTGTCCAGGTGCCTGATGTCAGTTTGTAGGAGGCCTTTGGCCCTCCATGGGAAGCCAGGCTTCCTGCTTGTGGCAGCATGCATCAGGAAGGAATGCTGTTTCGTTCGGGATTGTAGGTGTCCGAGACCAGGTGCTTGGCAGAGGGAGTTGGGCACAAAGGATGTCCTGTTTAGAGGGGTAAGTAAAGTCAGCTGCCCACGTGCCTGATGTCAGTTTGTCGGCGGCCTTTGGCCCTCCAAGGGATGCCAGGCTTCCTGCTTGTGGCAGCTTGCATCTGGAAGAAATCCTGTTCCGTTCAGGATTGTAGGCGGCCGAGGCCTGGTGCCCGGCAGAGGGAGTTGGGCACAAAGGATGGGCTGTTTCCAGGGGTAAGTAAAGTCAGCTGCCCAGGTGCCTGATGTCAGTTTGTAGGAGGCCTTTGGCCCTCCAAGGGAAGCTAGTCTTCCTGCTTGTGGCAGCTTGCATCTGGAAGAAATGCTGTTCCGTTCGGGATTGTAGGTGGCCGAGGCCAGGCGCCCGGCAGAGGGAGTTGGGCACAAAGGATGGGCTGTTTCCAGGGGTAAGTAAAGTCAGCTGCCCAGGTCCCTGATGTCAGTTTGTAGGAGACCTTTGGCCCTCCAAGGGAAGCTAGTCTTCCTGCTTGTGGCAGCTTGCATCTGGAAGAAATGCTGTTCCGTTCGGGATTGTAGGTGGCCGAGGCCAGGCGCCCGGCAGAGGGAGTTGGGCAAAAAGGATGGCCTGTTTCCAGGGGTAAGTAAAGTCAGCTGCCCAAGTGCCTGATGTCAGTTTGTAGGAGGCCTTTGGTCCTCCAAGGGCAGCGAGGCTTCCAGTTTGTGGCAGCTTGCATCTGGAAGAAATCCTGTTCCGTTCGGGATTGTAGGTGGCCGAGGTCAGGTGCTCAGCAGAGGGAGTTGGGCACAAATGATGGCTTTTTTCATGAGGAAAGTAAAGTCAGATGCCCAAGTGCCTGATGTCAGTTTTATGGAGGCCTTTGGTCCTCCATGGGAAGCCAGGCTTCCAGCTAGTAGCAGCTTGCATCAGGAAGAAATCCTGTTCCTTTCGGGATATTAGGTGGCCAAGGCCAGGGGCCCGGCAGAGGGAGTTGGGCACAAAAGATGGCCTGTTTCCAGGGGTAAGTAAAGTCCGCTGCCCAGGTGCCTGATGTCAGTTTGTAGGAGGCCTTTGGCCCTCCAAGTGAAGCCACGTTTCCAGCTTGTGGCAGCTTGCATCTGGAAGAACTCCTGTTCCGTTCGGGATTGTAGGTGGCCGAGGCCAGGTGCCCGGCAGGGGGAGTTGGGCACAAAGGATGGCCTGTTTCCAGGGGTAAGTAAAGTCCGCTGCCCAGGTGCCTGATGTCAGTTTGTAGGAGGCCTTTGGCCCTCCAAGGGAAGCCATTCTTCCAGCTTGTGGCAGCTTGCATCTGGAAGAAATGCTGTTCCGTTCGGGATTGTAGGTGGCCGAGGCCAGGTGCCCGGCAGAGGGAGTTGGGCACAAAGGATGGGCTGTTTCCAGGGGTAAGTAAAGTCAGCTGCCCAGGTGCCTGATGTCAGTTTGTAGGAGGCCTTTGGCCCTCCATGGGAAGCCACGTTTCCAGCTTGTGGCAGCTTGCATCTGGAAGAACTCCTGTTCCGTTCAGGATTGTAGGTGGCCGAAGCTGTGGGACCGGCAGAGGGAGTTGGGCACAAAGGATGGCCTGTTTCCAGGGGTAAGTAAAGTCAGCTGCCCAGGTGCCTGATGTCAGTTTGTAGGAGGCCTTTGGCCCTCCATGGGAAGCCAGGCTTCCTGCTTGTGGCAGCTTGCATCAGGAAGGAATGCTGTTTCGTTCGGGATTGTAGGTGGCCGAGAGCAGGTGCCCGGCAGAGGGAGTTGGGCACAAAGGATGTCCTGTTTAGAGGGGTAAGTAAAGTCAGCTGCCCACGTGCCTGATGCCAGTTTGTCGGAGGCCTTTGGCCCTCCAAGGGAAGCCAGGCTTCCTGCTTGTGGCAGCTTGCATCTGAAGAAATCCTGTTCCGTTAGAGATTGTAGGTGGCCGAAGCCTGGTGCCCGGCAGAGGGAGTTGGGCACAAATGATGGCCTGTTTCATGAGGAAAGTAAAGTCAGCTGCCCAGGTGCCTGATGTCAATTTTTAGGAGGCCTTTGGCCCTCCAAGGGAAGCTAGTCTTCCAGTTTGTGGCAGTTTGCATCTGGAAGAAATCCTGTTCCGTTCGGGATTGTAGGTGGCCGAGGCCAGGTGCCCGGCAGAGGGAGTTGGGCACAAAGGATGGGCTGTTTCCAGGGGTAAGTAAAGTCAGCTGCCCAGGTGCCTGATGTCAGTTTGTAGGAAGCCTTTGGCCCTCCAATGGAAGCTTGTCTTCCAGTTTGTGGCAGCTTGCATCTGGAAGAAATCCCGTTCCGTTCGGGATTGTAGGTGGGCGAGGCCTGGTGCCCGGCAGAGGGAGTTGGGCACAAAGGATGGGCTGTTTCATGAGGAAAGTAAAGTCAGCTCCCCTGGTGCCTGATGTCAGTTTGTAGGAGGCCTTTGGCCCTCCAAGGGAAGCAAGTCTTCCTGTTCAAGGCAGCTTGCATCTGGAAGAAATCCTGTTCCGTTCGGGATTGTAGGTGGCCGAGGCCAGTTGCTGGGCTGAGGGAGTTGGGCACAAAGGATGGGCTGTTTCCAGGGGTAAGTAAAGTCAGCTGCCCAGGTGCCTGATGTCAGTTTGTAGGAGGCCTTTGGCCCTCCAAGGGAAGCCATTCTTCCAGCTTTTGGCAGCTTGCATCTGGAAGAAATGCTGTTCCGTCCGGGATTGTAGGTGGCCGAGGCCAGGTGCCCGGCAGAGGGAGTTGGGCACAAAGGATGACCTGTTTCCAGGGGTAAGTAAAGTCAGCTGCCCACGTGCCTGATGTCAGTTTGTAGGAGGCCTTTGGCCCTCCATGGGAAGCCAGGCTTCCAGTTTGTGGCAGCTTGCATCTGAAAGAAATCCTGTTCCGTTCGGGATTGTAGGTGGCCGATGCCAGGTGCCCAGCAGAGGGAGTTGGGCACAAATGATGGCCTATTTCATGAGGAAAGTAATGTCAGCTGCCCAAGTGCCTGATGTCAGTTTGTAGGAGGCCTTTGGTCCTCCATGGGAAGCCAGGCTTCCAGCTAGTGGCAGCTTGCTTCGGGAAGAAATCCTGTTCCGTTCGGGATTGTAGGTGGCCGAGGCCAGGTGCCCGGCAAAGAGAGTTGGGCACAAAGGATGGCCTGTTTCCAGGGGTTAGTAAAGTCAGCTGCCCTGGCGCCTGATGTCAGTTTGTAGGAGGCCTTTGGCCCTCCAAGTGAAGCCACGTTTCCAGCTTGTGGCAGCTTACATCTGGAAGAACTCCTGTTCCGTTCGGGATTGTAGGTGGCCGAGGACAGGTGCCCGGCAGAGCGAGTTGGGCACAAAGGATGGCCTGTTTCCAGGGGTAAGTAAAGTCAGCTGCCCAGGTGCCTGATGTCAGTTTGTAGGAGGCCTTTGGCCCTCCAAGGGAAGCCAGGCTTCCTGCTTCTGGCAGCTTGCATCTGGAAGAAATGCTGTTCCGTTCGGGATTGTAGGTGGCCGGAGCAGTGTGCCCGGCTGAGGCAGATGGACACAAAGGATGGGCTGTTTCCAGGGGTAAGTAAGGTCAGCTGCCCAGGTGCCTGATGTCAGTTTGTAGGAGGCCTTTGGCCCTCGATGTGAAGCCAGGTTTCCTGCTTGTGGCAGCTTGCATCTGGAAGAAATCCTATTCCGTTCGGGATTGTAGGTGGCCGAGGCCTGGTGCCCGGCAGAGGGAGTTGGGCACAAAGGATGGGCTGTTTCCAGGGGTAAGTAAAGTCAGCTGTCTAGGTGCCTGATGTCAGTTTGTAGGAGGCCTTTGGCCCTCCAAGGGAAGCCAGGCTTCCAGTTTGTGGCAGCTTGCATCTGGAAGAAATCCTGTTCCGTTCGGGATTGTAGGTGGCCGAGGCCTGGTGCCCGGCAGAGGGAGTTGGGCACAAATGATGGCCTGTTTCATGAGGAAAGTAAAGTCAGCTGCCCAGGTGCCTGATGTCAGTTTGTAGGAGGCCTTTGGCCCTCCATGGGAAGCCACGTTTCCTGCTTGTGGCAGCTTGCATCTGGAAGAAATCCTGTTCCGTTCGGGATTGTAGGTGGCCAAGGCCTGGTGCCCGGCAGAGGGAGTTGGGCACAAATGATGGCCTGTTTCCAGGGGTAAGTAAAGTCAGCTGCCCAGGTGCCTGATGTCAGTTTGTAGGAGGCCTTTGGCCCTCCATGGGAAGCCAGGCTTCCTGCTTGTGGCAGCTTGCATCTGGAAGAAATCCTGTTCCGTTCGGGATTGTAGGAGGCCGGAGCTGGGTGTCCGGCTGAGGGAGTTGGACACAAAGGATGGGCTGTTTCCAGGGGTAAGTAAAGTCAGCTGCCCAGGTGCCTGATGTCAGTTTGTAGGAGGCCTTTGGACCTCCATGGGAAGCCAGGTTTCCTGCTTGTGGCAGCTTGCATCTGGAAGAAATCATTTTACGTTCGGGATTGTAGGTGGCCAAGGCCTGGTGCCCGCCAGAGGGAGTTGGGCACAAATGATGGCCTGTTTCCAGGGGTAAGTAAAGTCAGCTACCCAGGTGCCGGACGTAAGTTTGTAGGAGGCCTTTGGCTCACCATGGGAAGCCAGGCTTCCAGTTTGTGGCAGCTTGCATCTGGAAGAAATCCTGTTCCGTTCGGGATTGTAGGTGGCCGAGGCCAGGTTCCCAGCAGAGGGAGTTGGGCACAAATGATGGCCTGTTTCATGAGGAAAGTAAAGTCAGCTGCCCAGGTGCCTGATGTCAGTTTGTAGGAGGCCTTTGGTCCTCTAAGGAAAGCCAGGCTTCCAGATTGTGGCAGCTTGCATCTGGAAGAAGTCCTGTTCCGTTCAGGATTGTAGGTGGCCGAGGCCAGGTGCCCGGCAGAGGGAGTTGGGCACAAAGGATGGCCTGTTTCCAGAAGTAACTAAAGTCAGCTGCCCAGGTGCCTGATGTCAGTTTGTAGGAGGCCTTTGGCTCTCCAAGGGAAGCCAGGCTTCCTGCTTGTGGCAGCATGCATCAGGAAGGAATGCTGTTTCGTTCGGGATTGTAGGTGTCCGAGACCAGGTGCCCGGCAGAGGGAGTTGGGCACAAAGGATGTCCTGTTTAGAGGGGTAAGTAAAGTCAGCTGCCCACGTGCCTGATGTCAGTTTGTCGGCGGCCTTTGGCCCTCCAACGGATGCCAGGCTTCCTGCTTGTGGCAGCTTGCATCTGGAAGAAATCCTGTTCCGTTCAGGATTGTAGGCGGCCGAGGCCTGGTGCCCGGCAGAGGGAGTTGGGCACAAAGGATGGGCTGTTTCCAGGGGTAAGTAAAGTCAGCTGCCCAGGTGCCTGATGTCAGTTTGTAGGAGGCCTTTGGCCCTCCAAGGGAAGCTAGTCTTCCTGCTTGTGGCAGCTTGCATCTGGAAGAAATGCTGTTCCGTTCGGGATTGTAGGTGGCCGAGGCCAGGCGCCCGGCAGAGGGAGTTGGGCAAAAAGGATGGCCTGTTTCCAGGGGTAAGTAAAGTCAGCTACCCAGGTGCCTGATGTCAGTTTGTAGGAGGCCTTTGGCCCTCCAAGGGAAGCAAGTCTTCCTGTTCAAGGCAGCTTGCATCTGGAAGAAATGCTGTAACGTTCGGGATTGTAGGTGGCCTAGCCCAGTTGCGCGGATGAGAGAGTTAGGCACAAAGGATGTCCTGTTTCCAGAAGTAAGTAAAGTCACCTGCCCAGGTGCCTGATGTAAGTTTGTAGGAGGCCTTGGGCCCTCCATGTGAAGCCAGGCTTCCTGCTTGTGGAGTCTTGCATCTGGAAGAAATCCTGTTCCGCTCAAGATTGTAGGTGGTCGAGGCCTGGTGCCCGGCAGAGGGAGTTGGGCTCAAAGGATGGCCTGTTTCCAGGGGTAAGTAAAGTCAGCTGCCCAGGTGCCTCATGTCAGTTTGTAGGAGGCCTTTGGCCCTCCAAGGGAAGCTAGTCTTCCTGTTTACGGCAGCTTGCATCTGGAAGAAATCCTGTTCCGTTCGGGATTGTAGGTGGCCGAAGCCAGGTGTCCGGCAGAGGGAGTTGGGCACAAATGATGGCCTATTTCATGAGGAAAGTAAAGTCAGCTGCCCAGGTGCCTGATGTCAGTTTGTAGGAGGCCTTTGGCCCTCCAAGGGAAGCTAGTCTTCCAGTTTGTGGCAGTTTCCATCTGGAAGAAATCCTGTTCCGTTCGGGATTGTAGGTGGCCGAGGCCAGGTTCCCGGCAGAGGGAGTTGGGCACAAAGGATGGCCTGTTTCCAGGGGTAAGTAAAGTCAGCTGCCCAGGTGCCTGATGTCAGTTTGTAGGAGGCCTTTGGCCCTCCAAGTGAAGCGAGGTTTCCAGCTTGTGGCAGCTTGCTTCTAGAAGAACTCCTGTTCCGTTCGGGATTGTAGGTGGTCGAGGCAAGGTGCCCGGTAGAGGGCGTTGGACACAAAGGATGGCCTGTTTCCAGGGGTAAGTAAAGTCAGCTGCCCAGGTGCCTGATGTCAGTTTGTAGGTGACCTTTGGCCCTCCAAACGAAGCACGTCTCCCAGTATGTGGCAGCTTGCATCTGGAAGAAATCCTGTTCCGTTTGGGATTGTACGTGGCCAAGGCCAGGTGCCCGGCTGAGGGAGTTGGGCACAAAGGATGGGCTGTTTCCAGGGGTAAGTAAAGTCAGCTGCCCAGGTGCCTGATGTCAGTTTGTAGGAGGCCTTTGGCCCTCCAAGGGAAGCTAGTCTTCCTGTTCAAGGCAGCTTGCATCTGGAAGAAATCCTGTTCCGTTCGAGATTGTAGGTGGCCGAGGCCAGTTGCCGGGCTGAGGGAGTTGGGCACAAAGGATGGCCTGTTTCCAGAAGTAACTAAAGTCAGCTGCCCAGGTGCCTGAGGGCAGTTTGTAGGAGGCCTTTGGCCCTCCATGGGAAGCCAGGCTTCCTGCTTCTGGCAGCTTGCATCAGGAAGGAATGCTGTTTCGTTCGGGATTGTAGGTGTCCGAGACCAGGTGCCCGGCAGAGGGAGTTGGGCACAAAGGATGTCCTGTTTAGAGGGGTAAGTAAAGTCAGCTGCCCACGTTCCTGATGTCAGTTTGTCGGAGGCCTTTGGCCATCCAAGGGAAGCCAGGCTTCCTGCTTGTGGCAGCTTGCATCTGGAAGAAATCCTGTTCCGTTCAGGATTGTAGGCGGCCGAGGCCTGGTGCCCGGCAGAGGGAGCGGGGAAGAAAGGATGGGCTGAATCCAGGGGTAAGTAAAGTCAGCTGCCCAGGTGCCTGATGTCAGTTTGTAGGAGGCCTTTGGTCCTCCAAGGGCAGCCAGGCTTCCAGTTTGTGGCAGCTTGCATCTGAAAGAAATCCTGTTCCTTTCGGGATTGTAGGTGGCCAAGGCCAGGTGCCCGGCAGAGGGAGTTGGGCAAAAAAGATGGCCTGTTTCCAGGGGTAAGTAAAGTCCGCTGCCCAGGTGCCTGATGTCAGTTTGTAGGAGGCCTTTGGCCCTCCAAGTGAAGCCAGGTTTCCTGCTTGTGGCAGCTTGCATCTGGAAGAAATCCTGTTCCGTTTAGGATTGTAGGTGGCCGAGGCCAGGTGCCCGGCAGGGGGAGTTGGGCACAAAGGATGGCCTGTTTCCAGGGGTAAGTAAAGTCAGCTGCCCAGGTGCCTGATGTCAGTTTGTAGGAGGCCTTTGGCCCTCCAAGAGAAGCCAGGCTTCCTGCTTGTGGCAGCTTGCATCTGGAAGAAATGCTGTTCCGTTCGGGACTGTAGGTGGCCGGAGCAGGGTGCCCGGCTGAGGCAGTTGGGCACAAAGGATGGCCTGTTTCCAGGGGTAAGTAAGGTCAGCTGCCCAGGTGCCTGATGTCAGTTTGTAGGAGGCCTTTGGCCCTCGATGGGAAGCCAGGTTTCCTGCTTGTGGCAGCTTGCATCTGGAAGAAATCCTATTCCGTTCTGGATTGTAGGTGGTCGAAGCTGTTGGACCGGCAGAGGGAGTTGGGCACAAAGGATGGCCTGTTTCCAGGGGTAAGTAAAGTCAGCTGCCCAGGTGCCTGATGTCAGTTTGTAGGAGGCCTTTGGCCCTCCAAGGGAAGCAAGTCTTCCTGTTCAAGGCAGCTTGCATCTGGAAGAAATGCTGTTCCGTTCGGCATTGTAGGTGGCCTAGCCCAGTTGCGCGGATGAGAGAGTTCGGCACAAAGGATGTCCTGTTTCCAGAAGTAAGTAAAGTCAGCTGCCCAGGTGCCTGATGTCAGTTTGTAGGAGGCCTTTGGCCCTCCATGGGAAGCCAGGCTTCCTGCTTGTGGCAGCTTGCATCTGGAAGAAATCCTGTTGCGTTAGAGATTGTAGGTGGCCGAAGCCTGGTGCCCGGCAGAGGGAGTTGGGCACAAATGATGGCCTGTTTCATGAGGAAAGTAAAGTCAGCTGCCAAGGTGCCTGATGTCACTTTATAGGAGGCCTTTGGCCCTCCATGGGAAGCTAGTCTTCCAGTTTTTGGCAGTTTGCATCTGGAAGAAATCCTGTTCCGTTCGGGATTGTAGGTGGTTGAGGCCAGGTGCCCGGCAGAGGGAGTTGGGCACAAAGGATGGCCTGTTTCCAGGGGTAAGTAAAGTCAGCTGCCCAGGTGCCTGATGTCAGTTTGTAGGAGGCCTTTGGCCCTCCAAGTGAAGCGACGTTTCCAGCTTGCGGCAGCTTGCATCTGGAAGAACTCCTGTTCCGTTTAGGATTGTAGGTGGTCGAGGCCAGGTGCCCGGCAGAGGGAGTTGGGCACAAAGGATGGCCTGTTTCCAGGGGTAAGTAAAGTCAGCTGCCCAGGTGCCTGATGTCAGTTTGTAGGTGACCTTTGGCCCTCCAAACGAAGCCCGTCTTCCAGTTTGTGGCAGCTTGCATCTGGAAGAAATCCTGTTCCGTTTGGGATTGTACGTGGCCGAGGCCAGGTGCCCGGCAGAGGGAGTTGGGCAAAAAGGATGGTCTGTTTCCAGGGGTAAGTAAAGTCAGCTGCCCAGGTGCCTGATGTCAGTTTGTAGGAGGCCTTTGGCCCTCCATGGGAAGCCAGGTTTCCTGCTTGTGGCAGCTTGCATCTGGAAGAAATCTTGTTCCGTTCGGGATTGTAGGTGGGCGAGGCGTAGTGCCCGGCAGAGGGAGTTGGGCACAAAGGATGGCCTTTTTCCAGGGGTAAGTAAAGTCAGCTGCCCAGGTGCCTGATGTCAGTTTATAGGAGGCCTTTGGCCCTCCAAGGGAAGCCAGTCTTCCAGTTTGTGGCAGCTTGCATCTGGAAGAAATGCTGTTCCGTTCGGAATTGTAGGTGACCGAGGCCAGGTGCCCGGCAGAGGGAGTTGGGCACAAAGGATGGCCTGCTTCCAGGGGTAAGTAAAGTCAGCTGCCCAGGTGCCTGATGTCAGTTTGTAGGAGGCCTTTAGCCCTCCAAGTGAAGCCACGTTTCCAGTTTGTGGCAGCTTGCATCTGGAAGAACTCCTGTTCTGTTCGGGATTGTAGGTGGCCGAAGCTGTGGGACCGGCAGAGGGAGTTGGGCACAAAGGGTGGCCTGTTTCCAGGGGTAAGTAAAGTCAGCTGCCCAGGTGCCTGATGTCAGTTTGTAGGAGGCCTTTGGCCCTCCAAGGGAAGCAAGTCTTCCTGTTCAAGGCAGCTTGCATCTGGAAGAAATCCTGTTCCGTTTGGGATTGTAGGTGGCCGAGGCGAGGTGCCCGGCAGAGGGAGTTGAGCACAAAGGATGGCCTGTATCCAGGGGTAAGTAAAGTCAGCTGCCCAGGTGCCTGATGTCAGTTTGTAGGAGGCCTTTGGCCCTCCATGGGAAGCTAGTCTTCCTGTTCAAGGCAGCTTGCATCTGGAAGAAATCCTGTTCCGTTCGGGATTGTAGGTGGCCGAGGCCAGGTGCCCGGCAGAGGGAGTTGAGCACAAAGGATGGCCTGTTTCCAGGGGTAAGTAAACTCAGCTGCCCAGGTGCCTGATGTCAGTTTGTAGGAGGCCTTTGGCCCTCCATGGGAAACCAGGCTTCCTGCTTGTGGCAGCTTGCATCAGGAAGGAATGCTGTTTCGTTCGGGATTGTAGGTGGCCGAGAGCAGGTGCCCGGCAGAGGGAGTTGGGCACAAATGATGTCCTGTTTAGAAAGGTAAGTAAAGTCAGCTGCCCACGTGCCTGATGTCAGTTTGTCGGAGTCCTTTGGCCCTCCAAGGGAAGCCAGGCTTCCTGCTTGTGGCAGCTTGCATCTGGAAGAAATCCTGTTCCGTTCAGGATTGTAGGCGGCCGAGGCCAGGTGCCCGGCAGAGGGAGTTGGGCACAAAGGATGGGCTGTTTCCAGGGGTAAGTAAAGTCAGCTGCCCAGGTGCCTGATGTCAGTCTGTAGGAGGCCTTTGGCCCTCCAAGGGAAGCCATTCTTCCAGCTTGTGGCAGCTTGCATCAGGAAGAAATGCTGTTCCGTTCGGGAGTGTAGGTGGCCGAGGCCAGGTGCCCGGCAGAGGGAGTTGGGCACAAATGATAACCTTTTTCATGAGGAAAGTAAAGTCAGCTGCCCAAGTGCCTGATGTCAGTTTGTAGGAGGCCTTTGGTCCTCCATGGGATGCCAGGCTTCCAGCTAGTAGCAGCTTGCATCGGGAAGAAATCCTGTTCCGTTCGGGATTGTAGGTGGCCAAGGCAGGGTGCCCGGCAGAGGGAGTTGGGCACAAAGGATGGCCTGTTTCCAGGGGTAAGTAAAGTCAGCTGCCCAGGTGCCTGATGTCAGTTTGTAGGAGGCCTTTGGCCCTCCAAGGGAAGCCAGGTTTCCTACTTGTGGCAGCTTGCATCTGGAAGAAATCCTATTCCGTTCGGGATTGTAGGTGGTCGAAGCTGTGGGACCGGTAGAGGGAGTTGGGCACAAAGGATGGCCTGTTTCCAGGGGTAAGTAAAGTCAGCTGCCCAGGTGCCTGATGTCAGTTTGTAGGAGGCCTTTGGCCCTCCAAGGGAAGCAAGTCTTCCTGTTCAAGGCAGCTTGCATCTGGAAGAAATGCTGTTCTGTTCGGGATTGTAGGTGGCCTAGCCCAGTTGCGCGGATGAGAGAGTTCGGCACAAAGGATGTCCTGTTTCCAGAAGTAAGTAAAGTCAGCTGCCCAGGTGCCTGATGTCAGTTTGTAGGAGGCCTTTCGCCCTCCATGGGAAGCCAGGCTTCCTGCTTGTGGCAGCTTGCATCTGGAAGAAATCCTGTTGCGTTAGAGATTGTAGGTGGCCGAAGCCAGGTGCCCGGCAGAGGGAGTTGGGCACAAAGGATGGCCTGTTTCCAGGGGTAAGTAAAGTCAGCTGCCCAGGTGCCTGATGTCAGTTTGTAGGAGGCCTTTGGACCTCCAAGTGAAGCGACGTTTCCAGCTTGCGGCAGCTTGCATCTGGAAGAACTCCTGTTCCGTTTAGGATTGTAGGTGGTCGAGGCCAGGTGCCCGGCAAAGAGTGTTGGGCACAAAGGATGGCCTGTTTCCAGGGGTAAGTAAAGTCAGCTGCCCAGGTGCCTGATGTAAGTTTGTAGGTGACCTTTGGCCCTCCAAACGAAGCACGTCTTCCAGTTTGTGGCAGCTTGCATCTGGATGAAATCCTGTTCCGTTTGGGATTGTACGTGGCCGAGGCCAGGTGCCCGGCAGAGGGAGTTGGGCAAAAAGGATGGTCTGTTTCCAGGTAAGTAAAGTCAGCTGCCCAGGTGCCCTGATTGTCAGTTTGTAGGAGGCCTTTGGCCCTCCATGGGAAGCCAGGTTTCCTGCTTGTGGCAGCTTGCATCTGGAAGAAATCCTGTTCCGTTCGGGATTGTAGGTGGGCGAGGCGTAGTGCCCGGCAGAGGGAGTTGGGCACAAAGGATGGCCTGTTTCCAGGGGTAAGTAAAGTCAGCTGCCCAGGTGCCTGATGTCAGTTTGTAGGAGGCCATTGGCCCTCCAAGTGAAGCCACGTTTCCAGCTTGTGGCAGCTTGCATCTGGAAGAAATCCTGTTCCGTTCGGGATTTTAGGTGCCAGAAGCTGTGGGCCTGGCAGAGGGAGTTGGGCACAAAGGATGGCCTGTTTCCAGGGGTAAGTAAAGTCAGCTGCCCAGGTGCCTGATGTCAGTTTATAGGAGGCCTTTGGCCCTCCAAGGGAAGCCAGTCTTCCAGTTTGTGGTAGCTTGCATCTGGAAGAAATGCTGTTCCGTTCGGAATTGTAGGTGACCGAGGCCAGGTGCCCGGCAGAGGGAGTTGGGCACAAAGGATGGCCTGCTTCCAGGGGTAAGTAAAGTCAGCTGCCCAGGTGCCTGATGTCAGTTTGTAGGAGGCCTTTAGCCCTCCAAGTGAAGCCACGTTTCCAGATTGTGGCAGCTTGCATCTGGAAGTACTCCTGTTCTGTTCGGGATTGTAGGTGGCAGAAGCTGTGGGACCGGCAGAGGGAGTTGGGCACAAAGGGTGGCCTGTTTCCAGGGGTAAGTAAAGTCAGCTGCCCAGGTGCCTGATGTCAGTTTGTAGGAGGCCTTTGGCCCTCCAAGGGAAGCAAGTCTTCCTGTTCAAGGCAGCTTGCATCTGGAAGAAATCCTGTTCCGTTTGGGATTGTAGGTGGCCGAGGCGAGGTGCCCGGCAGAGGGAGTTGAGCAAAAAGGATGGCCTGTTTCCAGGGGTAAGTAAAGTCAGTTGCCCAGGTGCCTGATGTCAGTTTGTAGGACGCCTTTGGCCCTCCAAGGGAAGCTAGTCTTCCAGCTGGTGGAAGCTTGCATCTGGAAGAAATGCTGTTCCATTCGGAATTGTAGGTGGCCGAGGCCAGGTGCCCGGCAGAGGGATTTGGGCACAAAGGATGTCCTGCTTCCAGGGGTAAGTAAAGTCAGCTGCCCAGGTGCCTCATGTCAGTTTGTAGGAGGCCTTTGGCCCTCCAAGGGAAGCCAGGCTTCCTGTTCAAGGCAGCTTGCATCTGGAAGAAATCCTGTTCCGTTCGGGATTGTAGGTGGCCGAGGCCAGGTGCCCAGCAGAGGGAGTTGGGCACAATGGATGGCCTGTTTCCAGAAGTAAGTAAAGTCAGCTGCCCAGGTGCCTGATGTCAGTTTGTAGGAGGCCTTTGGCCCTCTATGGGAAGCCAGGATTCCTGCTTGTGGCAGCTTGCATCTGGAAGAAATCCTGTTCCGTTCGAGATTGTAGGTGGCCGAAGCCTGGTGCCTGGCAGAGGGAGTTGGGCACAAATGATGGCCTCTTTCATGAGGAAAGTAAAGTCAGCTTCCCAGGTGCCTGATGTCAGTTTGTAGGAGGCCTTTGGCCGTCCAAGGGAAGCCACGCTTCTTGCTTGTGGCAGCTTTCATCTGGAAGAAGTCCTGTTCCGTTCAGGATTGTAGGTGGACGGAGCTGGCTGCCCGACAGAGGGAGTTGGGCACAAAGGATGGCCTGTTTCCAGGGCTAAGTAAACTCAGCTGCCCAGGTGCCTGATGTCAGTTTGTAGGAGGCCTTTGGCCCTCTGAGGGAAGCTAGTCTTCCTGTTTAAGGCAGCTTGCATCTGGAAGAAATCCTTTTCCGTTCGGGATTGTAGGTGGCCGGAGCTGGGTGCCCACCTGAGGGAGTTGGGCACAAAGGATGGCCTGTTTCCAGGGGTAAGTAAAGTCAGCTGCCCACGTGCCTGATGTCAGTTTGTAGGAGGCCTTTGGCCCTCCATGGGAAGCCAGGCTTCCTGCTTGTGGCAGCTTGCATCTGGAAGAAATCCTGTTCCGTTCGAGATTGTAGGTGGCCGAAGCCTGGTGCCCGGCAGAGGGAGTTGGGCACAAATAATGGCCTGTTTCATGAGGAAAGAAAAGTCAGCTGCCCAGGTGCCTGATGTCAGTTTGTAGGAGGCCTTTGGCCCTCCATGGGAAGTTAGTCCTCCTGTTTGTGGCAGTTTGCATCTGGAAGAAATCCTGTTCCGTTCGGGATTGTAGGTGGCCGAGGCCCGGTGCCAGGCAGAGGGAGTTGGGCACAAAGGATGGCCTGTTTCCAGGGGTAAGTAAAGTCAGCTGCCCAGGTGCCTGATGTCAGTTTGTAGGAGGCCTTTGGCCCTCCAAGTGAAGCGACGTTTCCAGCTTGTGGCAGCTTGCATCTGGAAGAACTCCTGTTCCGTTTAGGATTGTAGGTGGTCGAGGCCAGGTGCCCGGCAGAGGGAGTTGGGCACAAAGGATGGCCGGTTTCCAGGGGTAAGTAAAGTCAGCTGCCCAGGTGCCTGATGTCAGTTTGTAGGACGCCTTTGGGCCTCCAAGGGAAGCTAGTCTTCCAGCTGGTGGCAGCTTGCATCTGGAAGAAATGCTGTTCTGTTCGGAATTGTAGGTGGCCGAGGCCAGGTGCCCGGCAGAGGGATTTGGGCACAAAGGATGTCCTGTTTCCAGGGGTAAGTAAAGTCAGCTGCCCAGGTGTCTCATGTCAGTTTGTAGGAGGCCTTTGGCCCTCCAAGGGAAGCCAGGCTTCCTGTTCAAGGCAGCTTGCATCTGGAAGAAATCCTGTTCCGTTCGGGATTGTAAGTGGCCGAGGCCAGGTGCCCAGCAGAGGGAGTTGGGCACAAAGGATGTCCTGTTTCCTGAAGTAAGTAAAGTCAGCTGCCCAGGTGCCTGATGTCAGTTTGTAGGAGGCCTTTGGCCCTCTATGGGAAGCCAGGATTCCTGCTTGTGGCAGCTTGCATCTGGAAGAAATCCTGTTCCGTTCGGGATTGTAGGTGGCCGGAGCTGGGTGCCCATTTGAGGGAGTTGGGCACAAAGGATGGCCTGTTTCCAGGGGTAAGTAAAGTCAGCTGCCCAGGTGCCTGATGTCAGTTTGTAGGAGGCCTTTGGCCCTCCATGGGAAGCCAGGCTTCCTGCTTGTGGCAGCTTGCATCTGGAAGAAATCCTGTTCTGTTCGAGATTGTAGGTGGCCGAAGCCTGGTGCCCGGCAGAGGGAGTTGGGCACAAATGATGGCCTGTTTCATGAGGAAAGAAAAGTCAGCTGCCCAGGTGCCTGATGTCAGTTTGTAGGAGGCCTTTGGCCCTCCAAGGAAAGCTAGTCTTCCTGTTTGTGGCAGTTTGCATCTGGAAGAAATCCTGTTCCGTTCGGGATTGTAGGTGGCCGAGGCCCGGTGCCAGGCAGAGGGAGTTGGGCACAAAGGATGGCCTGTTTCCAGGGGTAAGTAAAGTCAGCTGCCCAGGTGCCTGATGTCAGTTTGTAGGAGGCCTTTGGCCCTCCAAGTGAAGCGACGTTTCCAGCTTGTGGCAGCTTGCATCTGGAAGAAATGCTGTTCCGTTCGGAATTGTAGGTGGCAGAGGCCAGGTGCCCGGCAGAGGGATTTGGGCACAAAGGATGTCCTGTTTCGAGGGGTAAGTAAAGTCAGCTGCCCAGGTGCCTCATGTCAGTTTGTAGGAGGCCTTTGGCCCTCCAAGGGAAGCCAGGCTTCCTGTTCAAGGCAGCTTGCATCTGGAAGAACTCCTGTTCCGTTTAGGATTGTAGGTGGTCGAGGCCAGGTGCCCGGCAGAGGGAGTTGGGAACAAAGGATGGCCTGTTTCCAGGGGTAAGTAAAGTCAGCTGCCCAGGTGCCTGATGTCAGTTTGTAGGTGACCTTTGGCCCTCCAAACGAAGCACGTCTTCCAGTTTGTGGCAGCTTGCATCTGGAAGAAATCCTGTTCCGTTTGGGATTGTACGTGGCCGAGGCCAGGTGCCCGGCAGAGGGAGTTGGGCAAAAAGGATGGTCTGTTTCCAGGGGTAAGTAAAGTCAGCTGCCCAGGTGCCTGATGTCAGTTTGTAGGAGGCCTTTGGCCCTCCAAGGGAAGCCAGGTTTCCTGCTTGTGGCAGCTTGCATCTGGAAGAAATCCTGTTCCGTTCGGGATTGTAGGTGGGCGAGGCGTAGTGCCCGGCAGAGGGAGTTGGGCACAAAGGATGGCCTGTTTCCAGGGGTAAGTAAAGTCAGCTGCCCAGGTGCCTGATGTCAGTTTGTAGGAGGCCATTGGCCCTCCAAGTGAAGCGACGTTTCCAGCTTGTGGCAGCTTGCATCTGGAAGAAATCCTGTTCCGTTCGGGATTTTAGGTGCCAGAAGCTGTGGGCCTGGCAGAGGGAGTTGGGCACAAAGGATGGCCTGTTTCCAGGGGTAAGTAAAGTCAGCTGCCCAGGTGCCTGATGTCAGTTTATAGGAGGCCTTTGGCCCTCCAAGGGAAGCCAGTCTTCCAGTTTGTGGCAGCTTGCATCTGGAAGAAATGCTGTTCCGTTCGGAATTGTAGGTGACCGAGGCCAGGTGCCCGGCAGAGGGACTTGGGCACAAAGGATGGCCTGCTTCCAGGGGTAAGTAAAGTCAGCTGCCCAGGTGCCTGATGTCAGTTTGTAGGAGGCATTTAGCCCTCCAAGTGAAGCCACGTTTCCAGATTGTGGCAGCTTGCATCTGGAAGAACTCCTGTTCCGTTCGGGATTGTAGGTGGCAGAAGCTGTGGGACCGGCAGAGGGAGTGTGGCACAAAGGGTGGCCTGTTTCCAGGGGTAAGTAAAGTCAGCTGCCCAGGTGCCTGATGTCAGTTTGTAGGAGGCCTTTGGCCCTCCAAGGGAAGCAAGTCTTCCTGTTCAAGGCAGCTTGCATCTGGAAGAAATCCTGTTCCGTTTGGGATTGTAGGTGGCCGAGGCGAGGTGCCCGGCAGAGGGAGTTGAGCAAAAAGGATGGCCTGTTTCCAGGGGTAAGTAAAGTCAGCTGCCCAGGTGCCTGATGTCAGTTTGTAGGAGGCCTTTGGCCCTCCAAGTGAAGCTAGTCTTCCTGTTCAAGGCAGCTTGCATCTGGAAGAAATCCTGTTCCGTTCGGGATTGTACGTGGCCGAGGCCAGGTGCCCGGCAGAGGGAGTTGGGCACAAAGGATGGCTTGTTTCCAGGGGTAAGTAAAGTCAGTTGCCCAGGTGCCTGATGTCAGTTTGTAGGACGCCTTTGGCCCTCCAAGGGAAGCTAGTCTTCCAGCTGGTGGCAGCTTGCATCTGGAAGAAATGCTGTTCCCTTCGGAATTGTAGGTGGCCGAGGCCAGGTGCCCGGCAGAGGGATTTGGGCACAAAGGATGTCCTGTTTCCAGGGGTAAGTAAAGTCAGCTGCCCAGGTGCCTCATGTCAGTTTGTAGGAGGCCTTTGGCCCTCCAAGGGAAGCCAGGCTTCCTGTTCAAGGCAGCTTGCATCTGGAAGAAATCCTGTTCCGTTCGGGATTGTAGGTGGCCGAGGCCAGGTGCCCAGCAGAGGGAGTTGGGCACAAAGGATGGCCTGTTTCCTGAAGTAAGTAAAGTCAGCTGCCCAGGTGCCTGATGTCAGTTTGTAGGAGACCTTTGGCCCTCCAAGGGAAGCCAGGATTCCTGCTTGTGGCAGCTTGCATCTGGAAGAAATCCTGTTCCGTTCGGGATTGTAGGTGGCCGGAGCTGGGTGCCCACCTGAGGGAGTTGGGCACAAAGGATGGCCTGTTTCCAGGGGTAAGTAAAGTCAGCTGCCCAGGTGCCTGATGTCAGTTTGTAGGAGGCCTTTGGCCCTCCATGGGAAGCCAGGCTTCCTGCTTGTGGCAGCTTGCATCAGGAGGAAATCCTGTTCCGTTCGAGATTGTAGGTGGCCGAAGCCTGGTGCCCGGCAGAGGGAGTTGGGCACAAATGATGGCCTGTTTCATGAGGAAAGAAAAGTCAGCTGCCCAGGTGCCTGATGTCAGTTTGTAGGAGGCCTTTGGCCCTCCAAGGGAAGCTAGTCTTCCTGTTTGTGGCAGTTTGCATCTGGAAGAAATCCTGTTCCGTTCGAAATTGTAGGTGGCCGAGGCCCGGTGCCAGGCAGAGGGAGTTGGGCACAAAGGATGGCCTGTTTCCAGGGGTAAGTAAAGTCAGCTGCCCAGGTGCCTGATGTCAGTTTGTAGGAGGCCTTTGGCCCTCCAAGTGAAGCGACGTTTCCAGCTGGTGGCAGCTTGCATCTGGAAGAACTCCTGTTCCGTTTAGGATTGTAGGTGGTCGAGGCCAGGTGCCCGGCAGAGGGAGTTGGGCACAAAGGATGGCCTGTTTCCAGGGGTAAGTAAAGTCAGCTGCCCAGGTGCCTGATGTCAGTTTGTAGGACGCCTTTGGGCCTCCAAGGGAAGCTAGTCTTCCAGCTGGTGGCAGCTTGCATCTGGAAGAAATGCTGTTCCGTTCGGAATTGTAGGTGGCCGAGGCCAGGTGCCCGGCAGAGGGATTTGGGCACAAAGGATGTCCTGTTTCCAGGGGTAAGTAAAGTCAGCTGCCCAGGTGCCTCATGTCAGTTTGTAGGAGGCCTTTGGCCCTCCAAGTGAAGCGACGTTTCCAGCTTGTGGCAGCTTGCATCTGGAAGAACTCCTGTTCCGTTTAGGATTGTAGGTGGTCGAGGCCAGGTGCCCGGCAGAGGGAGTTGGGCACAAAGGATGGCCTGTTTCCAGGGGTAAGTAAAGTCAGCTGCCCAGGTGCCTGATGTCAGTTTGTAGGACGCCTTTGGGCCTCCAAGGGAAGCTAGTCTTCCAGCTGGTGGCAGCTTGCATCTGGAAGAAATGCTGTTCCGTTCGGAATTGTAGGTGGCAGAGGCCAGGTGCCCGGCAGAGGGATTTGGGCACAAAGGATGTCCTGTTTCCAGGGGTAAGTAAAGTCAGCTGCCCAGGTGCCTCATGTCAGTTTGTAGGAGGCCTTTGGCCCTCCAAGGGAAGCCAGGCTTCCTGTTCAAGGCAGCTTGCATCTGGAAGAACTCCTGTTCCGTTTAGGATTGTAGGTGGTCGAGGCCAGGTGCCCGGCAGAGGGAGTTGGGCACAAAGGATGGCCTGTTTCCAGGGGTAAGTAAAGTCAGCTGCCCAGGTGCCTGATGTCAGTTTGTAGGTGACCTTTGGCCCTCCAAACGAAGCACGTTTTCCAGTTTGTGGCAGCTTGCATCTGGAAGAAATCCTGTTCCGTTTGGGATTGTACGTGGCCGAGGCCAGGTGCCCGGCAGAGGGAGTTGGGCAAAAAGGATGGTCTGTTTCCAGGGGTAAGTAAAGTCAGCTGCCCAGGTGCCTGATGTCAGTTTGTAGGAGGCCTTTGGCCCTCCATGGGAAGCCAGGTTTCCTGCTTGTGGCAGCTTGCATCTGGAAGAAATCCTGTTCCGTTCGGGATTGTAGGTGGGCGAGGCGTAGTGCCCGGCAGAGGGAGTTGGGCACAAAGGATGGGCTGTTTCCAGGGGTAAGTAAAGTCAGCTCCCCTGGTGCCTGATGTCAGTTTGTAGGAGGCCTTTGGCCCTCCAAGGAAAGCTAGTCTTCCTGTTCAAGGCAGCTTGCATCTGGAAGAAATGCTGTTCCGTTCGGGATTGTAGGTGGCCGAGGCCAGTTGCCGGGCTGAGGGAGTTGGGCACAAAGGATGGCCTGTTTCCAGGGGTAAGTAAAGTCAGCTGCCCAGGTGCCTGATGTCAGTTTGTAGGACGCCTTTGGCCCTCCAAGGGAAGCTAGTCTTCCAGCTGGTGGCAGCTTGCATCTGGAAGAAATGCTGTTCCCTTCGGAATTGTAGGTGGCCGAGGCCAGGTGCCCGGCAGAGGGATTTGGGCACAAAGGATGTCCTGCTTCCAGGGGTAAGTAAAGTCAGCTGCCCAGGTGCCTCATGTCAGTTTGTAGGAGGCCTTTGGCCCTCCAAGGGAAGCCAGGCTTCCTGTTCAAGGCAGCTTGCATCTGGAAGAAATCCTGTTCCGTTCGGGATTGTAGGTGGCCGAGGCCAGGTGCCTAGCAGAGGGAGTTGGGCACAAAGGATGGCCTGCTTCCAGAAGTAAGTAAAGTCAGCTGCCCAGGTGCCTGATGTCAGTTTGTAGGAGGCCTTTGGCCCTCTATGGGAAGCCAGGATTCCTGCTTGTGGCAGCTTGCATCTGGAAGAAATCCTGTTCCGTTCGAGATTGTAGGTGGCCGAAGCCTGGTGCCTGGCAGAGGGAGTTGGGCCCAAATGATGGCCTGTTTCATGAGGAAAGTAAAATCAGCTTCCCAGGTGCCTGATGTCAGTTTGTAGGAGGCCTTTGGCCGTCCAAGGGAAGCCAGGCTTCTTGCTTGTGGCAGCTTTCATCTGGAAGAAATCCTGTTCCGTTCAGGATTGTAGGTGGACGGAGCTGGCTGCCCGACAGAGGGAGTTGGGCACAAAGGATGGCCTGTTTCCAGGGCTAAGTAAAGTCAGTTGCCCAGGTGCCTGATGTCAGTTTGTAGGAGGCCTTTGGCCCTCTGAGGGAAGCTAGTCTTCCTGTTTAAGGCAGCTTGCATCTGGAAGAAATCCTTTTCCGTTCGGGATTGTAGGTGGCCGGAGCTGGGTGCCCACCTGAGGGAGTTGGGCACAAAGGATGGCCTGTTTCCAGGGGTAAGTAAAGTCAGCTGCCCAGGTGCCTGATGTCAGTTTGTAGGAGGCCTTTGGCCCTCCATGGGAAGCCAGGCTTCCTGCTTGTGGCAGCTTGCATCTGGAAGAAATCCTGTTCCGTTCGAGATTGTAGGTGGCCGAAGCCTGGTGCCCGGCAGAGGGAGTTGGGCACAAATGATGGCCTGTTTCATGAGGAAAGAAAAGTCAGCTGCCCAGGTGCCTGATGTCAGTTTGTAGGAGGCCTTTGGCCCTCCATGGGAAGCTAGTCTTCCTGTTTGTGGCAGTTTGCATCTGGAAGAAATCCTGTTCCGTTCGGGATTGTAGGTGGCCGAGGCCCGGTGCCAGGCAGAGGGAGTTGGGCACAAAGGATGGCCTGTTTCCAGGGGTAAGTAAAGTCAGCTGCCCAGGTGCCTGATGTCAGTTTGTAGGAGGCCTTTGCCCCTCCAAGTGAAGCGACGTTTCCAGCTTGTGGCAGCTTGCATCTGGAAGAACTCCTGTTCCGTTTAGGATTGTAGGTGGTCGAGGCCAGGTGCCCGGCAGAGGGAGTTGGGCACAAAGGATGGCCTGTTTCCAGGGGTAAGTAAAGTCAGCTGCCCAGGTGCCTGATGTCAGTTTGTAGGACGACTTTGGGCCTCCAAGGGAAGCTAGTCTTCCAGCTGGTGGCAGCTTGCATCTGGAAGAAATGCTGTTCCGTTCGGAATTGTAGGTGGCCGAGGCCAGGTGCCCGGCAGAGGGATTTGGGCACAAAGGATGTCCTGTTTCCAGGGGTAAGTAAAGTCAGCTGCCCAGGTGCCTCATGTCAGTTTGTAGGAGGCCTTTGGCCCTCCAAGGGAAGCCAGGCTTCCTGTTCAAGGCAGCTTGCATCTGGAAGAAATCCTGTTCCGTTCGGGATTGTAGGTGGCCGAGGCCAGGTGCCCAGCAGAGGGAGTTGGGCACAAAGGATGGCCTGTTTCCTGAAGTAAGTAAAGTCAGCTGCCCAGGTGCCTGATGTCAGTTTGTAGGAGACCTTTGGCCCTCCAAGGGAAGCCAGGATTCCTGCTTGTGGCAGCTTGCATCTGGAAGAAATCCTGTTCCGTTCGGGATTGTAGGTGGCCGGAGCTGGGTGCCCACCTGAGGGAGTTGGGCACAAAGGATGGGCTGTTTCCAGGGGTAAGTAAAGTCAGCTGCCCAGGTGCCTGATGTCAGTTTGTAGGAGGCCTTTGGCCCTCCATGGGAAGCCAGGCTTCCTGCTTGTGGCAGCTTGCATCAGGAAGAAATCCTGTTCCGTTCGAGATTGTAGGTGGCCGAAGCCTGGTGCCCGGCAGAGGGAGTTGGGCACAAATGATGGCCTGTTTCATGAGGAAAGAAAAGTCAGCTGCCCAGGTGCCTGATGTCAGTTTGTAGGAGGCCTTTGGCCCTCCAAGGGAAGCTAGTCTTCCTGTTTGTGGCAGTTTGCATCTGGAAGAAATCCTGTTCCGTTCGAAATTGTAGGTGGCCGAGGCCCGGTGCCAGGCAGAGGGAGTTGGGCACAAAGGATGGCCTGTTTCCAGGGGTAAGTAAAGTCAGCTGCCCAGGTGCCTGATGTCAGTTTGTAGGAGGCCTTTGGCCCTCCAAGTGAAGCGACGTTTCCAGCTTGTGGCAGCTTGCATCTGGAAGAACTCTTGTTCCGTTTAGGATTGTAGGTGGTCGAGGCCAGGTGCCCGGCAGAGGGAGTTGGGCACAAAGGATGGCCTGTTTCCAGGGGTAAGTAAAGTCAGCTGCCCAGGTGCCTGATGTCAGTTTGTAGGACGCCTTTGGGCCTCCAAGGGAAGCTAGTCTTCCAGCTGGTGGCAGCTTGCATCTGGAAGAAATGCTGTTCCGTTCGGAATTGTAGGTGGCCGAGGCCAGGTGCCCGGCAGAGGGATTTGGGCACAAAGGATGTCCTGTTTCCAGGGGTAAGTAAAGTCAGCTGCCCAGGTGCCTCATGTCAGTTTGTAGGAGGCCTTTGGCCCTCCAAGTGAAGCGACGTTTCCAGCTTGTGGCAGCTTGCATCTGGAAGAACTCCTGTTCCGTTTAGGATTATAGGTGGTCGAGGCCAGGTGCCCGGCAGAGGGAGTTGGGCACAAAGGATGGCCTGTTTCCAGGGGTAAGTAAAGTCAGCTGCCCAGGTGCCTGATGTCAGTTTGTAGGACGCCTTTGGGCCTCCAAGGGAAGCTAGTCTTCCAGCTGGTGGCAGCTTGCATCTGGAAGAAATGCTGTTCCGTTCGGAATTGTAGGTGGCAGAGGCCAGGTGCCCGGCAGAGGGATTTGGGCACAAAGGATGTCCTGTTTCCAGGGGTAAGTAAAGTCAGCTGCCCAGGTGCCTCATGTCAGTTTGTAGGAGGCCTTTGGCCCTCCAAGGGAAGCCAGGCTTCCTGTTCAAGGCAGCTTGCATCTGGAAGAACTCCTGTTCCGTTTAGGATTGTAGGTGGTCGAGGCCAGGTGCCCGGCAGAGGGAGTTGGGCACAAAGGATGGCCTGTTTCCAGGGGTAAGTAAAGTCAGCTGCCCAGGTGCCTGATGTCAGTTTGTAGGTGACCTTTGGCCCTCCAAACGAAGCACGTTTTCCAGTTTGTGGCAGCTTGCATCTGGAAGAAATCCTGTTCCGTTTGGGATTGTACGTGGCCGAGGCCAGGTGCCCGGCAGAGGGAGTTGGGCAAAAAGGATGGTCTGTTTCCAGGGGTAAGTAAAGTCAGCTGCCCAGGTGCCTGATGTCAGTTTGTAGGAGGCCTTTGGCCCTCCATGGGAAGCCAGGTTTCCTGCTTGTGGCAGCTTGCATCTGGAAGAAATCCTGTTCCGTTCGGGATTGTAGGTGGGCGAGGCGTAGTGCCCGGCAGAGGGAGTTGGGCACAAAGGATGGGCTGTTTCCAGGGGTAAGTAAAGTCAGCTCCCCTGGTGCCTGATGTCAGTTTGTAGGAGGCCTTTGGCCCTCCAAGGAAAGCTAGTCTTCCTGTTCAAGGCAGCTTGCATCTGGAAGAAATGCTGTTCCGTTCGGGATTGTAGGTGGCCGAGGCCAGTTGCCGGGCTGAGGGAGTTGGGCACAAAGGATGGCCTGTTTCCAGGGGTAAGTAAAGTCAGCTGCCCAGGTGCCTGATGTCAGTTTGTAGGACGCCTTTGGCCCTCCAAGGGAAGCTAGTCTTCCAGCTGGTGGCAGCTTGCATCTGGAAGAAATGCTGTTCCGTTCGGGATTGTAGGTGGCCGAGGCCAGGTGCCCGGCAGAGGGAGTTGGGCACAAAGGATGGGCTGTTTCCAGGGGTAAGTAAAGTCAGCTGCCCAGGTGCCTGATGTCAGTTTGTAGGAGGCCTTTGGCCCTCCATGGGAAGCCACGTTTCCAGCTTGTGGCAGCTTGCATCTGGAAGAACTCCTGTTCCGTTCAGGATTGTAGGTGGCCGAAGCTGTGGGACCGGCAGAGGGAGTTGGGCACAAAGGATGGCCTGTTTCCAGGGGTAAGTAAAGTCAGCTGCCCAGGTGCCTGATGTCAGTTTGTAGGAGGCCTTTGGCCCTCCATGGGAAGCCAGGCTTCCTGCTTGTGGCAGCTTGCATCAGGAAGGAATGCTGTTTCGTTCGGGATTGTAGGTGGCCGAGAGCAGGTGCCCGGCAGAGGGAGTTGGGCACAAAGGATGTCCTGTTTAGAGGGGTAAGTAAAGTCAGCTGCCCACGTGCCTGATGCCAGTTTGTCGGAGGCCTTTGGCCCTCCAAGGGAAGCCAGGCTTCCTGCTTGTGGCAGCTTGCATCTGAAGAAATCCTGTTCCGTTAGAGATTGTAGGTGGCCGAAGCCTGGTGCCCGGCAGAGGGAGTTGGGCACAAATGATGGCCTGTTTCATGAGGAAAGTAAAGTCAGCTGCCCAGGTGCCTGATGTCAATTTTTAGGAGGCCTTTGGCCCTCCAAGGGAAGCTAGTCTTCCAGTTTGTGGCAGTTTGCATCTGGAAGAAATCCTGTTCCGTTCGGGATTGTAGGTGGCCGAGGCCAGGTGCCCGGCAGAGGGAGTTGGGCACAAAGGATGGGCTGTTTCCAGGGGTAAGTAAAGTCAGCTGCCCAGGTGCCTGATGTCAGTTTGTAGGAAGCCTTTGGCCCTCCAATGGAAGCTTGTCTTCCAGTTTGTGGCAGCTTGCATCTGGAAGAAATCCCGTTCCGTTCGGGATTGTAGGTGGGCGAGGCCTGGTGCCCGGCAGAGGGAGTTGGGCACAAAGGATGGGCTGTTTCATGAGGAAAGTAAAGTCAGCTCCCCTGGTGCCTGATGTCAGTTTGTAGGAGGCCTTTGGCCCTCCAAGGGAAGCAAGTCTTCCTGTTCAAGGCAGCTTGCATCTGGAAGAAATCCTGTTCCGTTCGGGATTGTAGGTGGCCGAGGCCAGTTGCTGGGCTGAGGGAGTTGGGCACAAAGGATGGGCTGTTTCCAGGGGTAAGTAAAGTCAGCTGCCCAGGTGCCTGATGTCAGTTTGTAGGAGGCCTTTGGCCCTCCAAGGGAAGCCATTCTTCCAGCTTTTGGCAGCTTGCATCTGGAAGAAATGCTGTTCCGTCCGGGATTGTAGGTGGCCGAGGCCAGGTGCCCGGCAGAGGGAGTTGGGCACAAAGGATGACCTGTTTCCAGGGGTAAGTAAAGTCAGCTGCCCACGTGCCTGATGTCAGTTTGTAGGAGGCCTTTGGCCCTCCATGGGAAGCCAGGCTTCCAGTTTGTGGCAGCTTGCATCTGAAAGAAATCCTGTTCCGTTCGGGATTGTAGGTGGCCGATGCCAGGTGCCCAGCAGAGGGAGTTGGGCACAAATGATGGCCTATTTCATGAGGAAAGTAATGTCAGCTGCCCAAGTGCCTGATGTCAGTTTGTAGGAGGCCTTTGGTCCTCCATGGGAAGCCAGGCTTCCAGCTAGTGGCAGCTTGCTTCGGGAAGAAATCCTGTTCCGTTCGGGATTGTAGGTGGCCGAGGCCAGGTGCCCGGCAAAGAGAGTTGGGCACAAAGGATGGCCTGTTTCCAGGGGTTAGTAAAGTCAGCTGCCCTGGCGCCTGATGTCAGTTTGTAGGAGGCCTTTGGCCCTCCAAGTGAAGCCACGTTTCCAGCTTGTGGCAGCTTACATCTGGAAGAACTCCTGTTCCGTTCGGGATTGTAGGTGGCCGAGGACAGGTGCCCGGCAGAGCGAGTTGGGCACAAAGGATGGCCTGTTTCCAGGGGTAAGTAAAGTCAGCTGCCCAGGTGCCTGATGTCAGTTTGTAGGAGGCCTTTGGCCCTCCAAGGGAAGCCAGGCTTCCTGCTTCTGGCAGCTTGCATCTGGAAGAAATGCTGTTCCGTTCGGGATTGTAGGTGGCCGGAGCAGTGTGCCCGGCTGAGGCAGATGGACACAAAGGATGGGCTGTTTCCAGGGGTAAGTAAGGTCAGCTGCCCAGGTGCCTGATGTCAGTTTGTAGGAGGCCTTTGGCCCTCGATGTGAAGCCAGGTTTCCTGCTTGTGGCAGCTTGCATCTGGAAGAAATCCTATTCCGTTCGGGATTGTAGGTGGCCGAGGCCTGGTGCCCGGCAGAGGGAGTTGGGCACAAAGGATGGGCTGTTTCCAGGGGTAAGTAAAGTCAGCTGTCTAGGTGCCTGATGTCAGTTTGTAGGAGGCCTTTGGCCCTCCAAGGGAAGCCAGGCTTCCAGTTTGTGGCAGCTTGCATCTGGAAGAAATCCTGTTCCGTTCGGGATTGTAGGTGGCCGAGGCCTGGTGCCCGGCAGAGGGAGTTGGGCACAAATGATGGCCTGTTTCATGAGGAAAGTAAAGTCAGCTGCCCAGGTGCCTGATGTCAGTTTGTAGGAGGCCTTTGGCCCTCCATGGGAAGCCACGTTTCCTGCTTGTGGCAGCTTGCATCTGGAAGAAATCCTGTTCCGTTCGGGATTGTAGGTGGCCAAGGCCTGGTGCCCGGCAGAGGGAGTTGGGCACAAATGATGGCCTGTTTCCAGGGGTAAGTAAAGTCAGCTGCCCAGGTGCCTGATGTCAGTTTGTAGGAGGCCTTTGGCCCTCCATGGGAAGCCAGGCTTCCTGCTTGTGGCAGCTTGCATCTGGAAGAAATCCTGTTCCGTTCGGGATTGTAGGAGGCCGGAGCTGGGTGTCCGGCTGAGGGAGTTGGACACAAAGGATGGGCTGTTTCCAGGGGTAAGTAAAGTCAGCTGCCCAGGTGCCTGATGTCAGTTTGTAGGAGGCCTTTGGACCTCCATGGGAAGCCAGGTTTCCTGCTTGTGGCAGCTTGCATCTGGAAGAAATCATTTTACGTTCGGGATTGTAGGTGGCCAAGGCCTGGTGCCCGCCAGAGGGAGTTGGGCACAAATGATGGCCTGTTTCCAGGGGTAAGTAAAGTCAGCTACCCAGGTGCCGGACGTAAGTTTGTAGGAGGCCTTTGGCTCACCATGGGAAGCCAGGCTTCCAGTTTGTGGCAGCTTGCATCTGGAAGAAATCCTGTTCCGTTCGGGATTGTAGGTGGCCGAGGCCAGGTTCCCAGCAGAGGGAGTTGGGCACAAATGATGGCCTGTTTCATGAGGAAAGTAAAGTCAGCTGCCCAGGTGCCTGATGTCAGTTTGTAGGAGGCCTTTGGTCCTCTAAGGAAAGCCAGGCTTCCAGATTGTGGCAGCTTGCATCTGGAAGAAGTCCTGTTCCGTTCAGGATTGTAGGTGGCCGAGGCCAGGTGCCCGGCAGAGGGAGTTGGGCACAAAGGATGGCCTGTTTCCAGAAGTAACTAAAGTCAGCTGCCCAGGTGCCTGATGTCAGTTTGTAGGAGGCCTTTGGCTCTCCAAGGGAAGCCAGGCTTCCTGCTTGTGGCAGCATGCATCAGGAAGGAATGCTGTTTCGTTCGGGATTGTAGGTGTCCGAGACCAGGTGCCCGGCAGAGGGAGTTGGGCACAAAGGATGTCCTGTTTAGAGGGGTAAGTAAAGTCAGCTGCCCACGTGCCTGATGTCAGTTTGTCGGCGGCCTTTGGCCCTCCAACGGATGCCAGGCTTCCTGCTTGTGGCAGCTTGCATCTGGAAGAAATCCTGTTCCGTTCAGGATTGTAGGCGGCCGAGGCCTGGTGCCCGGCAGAGGGAGTTGGGCACAAAGGATGGGCTGTTTCCAGGGGTAAGTAAAGTCAGCTGCCCAGGTGCCTGATGTCAGTTTGTAGGAGGCCTTTGGCCCTCCAAGGGAAGCTAGTCTTCCTGCTTGTGGCAGCTTGCATCTGGAAGAAATGCTGTTCCGTTCGGGATTGTAGGTGGCCGAGGCCAGGCGCCCGGCAGAGGGAGTTGGGCAAAAAGGATGGCCTGTTTCCAGGGGTAAGTAAAGTCAGCTACCCAGGTGCCTGATGTCAGTTTGTAGGAGGCCTTTGGCCCTCCAAGGGAAGCAAGTCTTCCTGTTCAAGGCAGCTTGCATCTGGAAGAAATGCTGTAACGTTCGGGATTGTAGGTGGCCTAGCCCAGTTGCGCGGATGAGAGAGTTAGGCACAAAGGATGTCCTGTTTCCAGAAGTAAGTAAAGTCACCTGCCCAGGTGCCTGATGTAAGTTTGTAGGAGGCCTTGGGCCCTCCATGTGAAGCCAGGCTTCCTGCTTGTGGAGTCTTGCATCTGGAAGAAATCCTGTTCCGCTCAAGATTGTAGGTGGTCGAGGCCTGGTGCCCGGCAGAGGGAGTTGGGCTCAAAGGATGGCCTGTTTCCAGGGGTAAGTAAAGTCAGCTGCCCAGGTGCCTCATGTCAGTTTGTAGGAGGCCTTTGGCCCTCCAAGGGAAGCTAGTCTTCCTGTTTACGGCAGCTTGCATCTGGAAGAAATCCTGTTCCGTTCGGGATTGTAGGTGGCCGAAGCCAGGTGTCCGGCAGAGGGAGTTGGGCACAAATGATGGCCTATTTCATGAGGAAAGTAAAGTCAGCTGCCCAGGTGCCTGATGTCAGTTTGTAGGAGGCCTTTGGCCCTCCAAGGGAAGCTAGTCTTCCAGTTTGTGGCAGTTTCCATCTGGAAGAAATCCTGTTCCGTTCGGGATTGTAGGTGGCCGAGGCCAGGTTCCCGGCAGAGGGAGTTGGGCACAAAGGATGGCCTGTTTCCAGGGGTAAGTAAAGTCAGCTGCCCAGGTGCCTGATGTCAGTTTGTAGGAGGCCTTTGGCCCTCCAAGTGAAGCGAGGTTTCCAGCTTGTGGCAGCTTGCTTCTAGAAGAACTCCTGTTCCGTTCGGGATTGTAGGTGGTCGAGGCAAGGTGCCCGGTAGAGGGCGTTGGACACAAAGGATGGCCTGTTTCCAGGGGTAAGTAAAGTCAGCTGCCCAGGTGCCTGATGTCAGTTTGTAGGTGACCTTTGGCCCTCCAAACGAAGCACGTCTCCCAGTATGTGGCAGCTTGCATCTGGAAGAAATCCTGTTCCGTTTGGGATTGTACGTGGCCAAGGCCAGGTGCCCGGCTGAGGGAGTTGGGCACAAAGGATGGGCTGTTTCCAGGGGTAAGTAAAGTCAGCTGCCCAGGTGCCTGATGTCAGTTTGTAGGAGGCCTTTGGCCCTCCAAGGGAAGCTAGTCTTCCTGTTCAAGGCAGCTTGCATCTGGAAGAAATCCTGTTCCGTTCGAGATTGTAGGTGGCCAAGGCCAGTTGCCGGGCTGAGGGAGTTGGGCACAAAGGATGGCCTGTTTCCAGAAGTAACTAAAGTCAGCTGCCCAGGTGCCTGAGGGCAGTTTGTAGGAGGCCTTTGGCCCTCCATGGGAAGCCAGGCTTCCTGCTTCTGGCAGCTTGCATCAGGAAGGAATGCTGTTTCGTTCGGGATTGTAGGTGTCCGAGACCAGGTGCCCGGCAGAGGGAGTTGGGCACAAAGGATGTCCTGTTTAGAGGGGTAAGTAAAGTCAGCTGCCCACGTTCCTGATGTCAGTTTTTCGGAGGCCTTTGGCCATCCAAGGGAAGCCAGGCTTCCTGCTTGTGGCAGCTTGCATCTGGAAGAAATCCTGTTCCGTTCAGGATTGTAGGCGGCCGAGGCCTGGTGCCCGGCAGAGGGAGCGGGGAAGAAAGGATGGGCTGAATCCAGGGGTAAGTAAAGTCAGCTGCCCAGGTGCCTGATGTCAGTTTGTAGGAGGCCTTTGGTCCTCCAAGGGCAGCCAGGCTTCCAGTTTGTGGCAGCTTGCATCTGAAAGAAATCCTGTTCCTTTCGGGATTGTAGGTGGCCAAGGCCAGGTGCCCGGCAGAGGGAGTTGGGCAAAAAAGATGGCCTGTTTCCAGGGGTAAGTAAAGTCCGCTGCCCAGGTGCCTGATGTCAGTTTGTAGGAGGCCTTTGGCCCTCCAAGTGAAGCCAGGTTTCCTGCTTGTGGCAGCTTGCATCTGGAAGAAATCCTGTTCCGTTTAGGATTGTAGGTGGCCGAGGCCAGGTGCCCGGCAGGGGGAGTTGGGCACAAAGGATGGCCTGTTTCCAGGGGTAAGTAAAGTCAGCTGCCCAGGTGCCTGATGTCAGTTTGTAGGAGGCCTTTGGCCCTCCAAGAGAAGCCAGGCTTCCTGCTTGTGGCAGCTTGCATCTGGAAGAAATGCTGTTCCGTTCGGGACTGTAGGTGGCCGGAGCAGGGTGCCCGGCTGAGGCAGTTGGGCACAAAGGATGGCCTGTTTCCAGGGGTAAGTAAGGTCAGCTGCCCAGGTGCCTGATGTCAGTTTGTAGGAGGCCTTTGGCCCTCGATGGGAAGCCAGGTTTCCTGCTTGTGGCAGCTTGCATCTGGAAGAAATCCTATTCCGTTCTGGATTGTAGGTGGTCGAAGCTGTTGGACCGGCAGAGGGAGTTGGGCACAAAGGATGGCCTGTTTCCAGGGGTAAGTAAAGTCAGCTGCCCAGGCGCCTGATGTCAGTTTGTAGGAGGCCTTTGGCCCTCCAAGGGAAGCAAGTCTTCCTGTTCAAGGCAGCTTGCATCTGGAAGAAATGCTGTTCCGTTCGGGATTGTAGGTGGCCTAGCCCAGTTGCGCGGATGAGAGAGTTCGGCACAAAGGATGTCCTGTTTCCAGAAGTAAGTAAAGTCAGCTGCCCAGGTGCCTGATGTCAGTTTGTAGGAGGCCTTTGGCCCTCCATGGGAAGCCAGGCTTCCTGCTTGTGGCAGCTTGCATCTGGAAGAAATCCTGTTGCGTTAGAGATTGTAGGTGGCCGAAGCCTGGTGCCCGGCAGAGGGAGTTGGGCACAAATGATGGCCTGTTTCATGAGGAAAGTAAAGTCAGCTGCCAAGGTGCCTGATGTCACTTTATAGGAGGCCTTTGGCCCTCCATGGGAAGCTAGTCTTCCAGTTTTTGGCAGTTTGCATCTGGAAGAAATCCTGTTCCGTTCGGGATTGTAGGTGGTTGAGGCCAGGTGCCCGGCAGAGGGAGTTGGGCACAAAGGATGGCCTGTTTCCAGGGGTAAGTAAAGTCAGCTGCCCAGGTGCCTGATGTCAGTTTGTAGGAGGCCTTTGGCCCTCCAAGTGAAGCGACGTTTCCAGCTTGCGGCAGCTTGCATCTGGAAGAACTCCTGTTCCGTTTAGGATTGTAGGTGGTCGAGGCCAGGTGCCCGGCAGAGGGAGTTGGGCACAAAGGATGGCCTGTTTCCAGGGGTAAGTAAAGTCAGCTGCCCAGGTGCCTGATGTCAGTTTGTAGGTGACCTTTGGCCCTCCAAACGAAGCCCGTCTTCCAGTTTGTGGCAGCTTGCATCTGGAAGAAATCCTGTTCCGTTTGGGATTGTACGTGGCCGAGGCCAGGTGCCCGGCAGAGGGAGTTGGGCAAAAAGGATGGTCTGTTTCCAGGGGTAAGTAAAGTCAGCTGCCCAGGTGCCTGATGTCAGTTTGTAGGAGGCCTTTGGCCCTCCATGGGAAGCCAGGTTTCCTGCTTGTG